>NC_053391.1:346181994-346481994 GCF_905171765.1 Bufo bufo | reverse complement strand
CACAAAGCAGACACATGGACCAAAGATGTATTCTTCATGGATGACACACAGCGGTCACAAAGCAGACACATGGACCAAAGATGGATTCTTCATGGATGACACACAGCGGTCACAAAGCAGACACATGGACCAAAGATGGATTCTTCATGGATGACACAGAGGTCAAAAAGCAGACACATGGACCAAAGATGGATTCTTCATGGATAAAACACCGACATCAAACGGACACGGAAATGTGAACAAGGCCTAAAACTACGTGGCCACTGGCTGCCATGTACATCAGCCACATCATCTCAGATCAGTTCCAAGATCATAACTTCTCATAATCTAAAAACGTAAATTTTAGCTAAACAGGTATTCTGGCCAGAGACAGGCAGGCTTGCTTTAATAAGAGTGCCACAGAGCCTCAGAATTGGTAGGTAATTCAATTAGTGGCCTCACATGCGCCTAAGCTTTGGTCTTGCAGCTGGGGGAAATGGATGTCAAAATTGCTGACAGACTCCCTTAAAGAGATCACTCTAGCAAATAACTTTCTCTACATGATAAATGCTAATACAAGGCACTTACTAATGTATTGTGATTGTCCATATTGCTTCCTTTGCTGGCTGGATTCCTTTTTCCATCACATTTTGAACTGTTCATATTCAGGGGTTATGACCACCCTGCAATCCAGCAGCGGTGACCATGCTTGCACACTGTAGGAAGGAGCGCCAGGCTATGCGCACTCCCGTGGTCAGCACCACAAGAGAGGCCGGTGCTTTTTCCTATACGGTGCAAGCATGGCCACACTGCTGATGGATTGCAGGGTGGTCGTAACCCCTGGATACGAGCAGTGTATAATGTAATTGAAAAATGAATCCACTCAGCAAAGGAGGCAATATGGACAATCACAATACATTAGTAAGTGCCTTGTGTTAACCTTCTCTACATGATAAATGCCACTTGCTGAAGTGAGATGGCACTTTTAGCTCCACGGTGCTGCAGGGGATGTTTGGGACATACTACATGTGGGAACAGCTCCGAGTCTGGGTTTATGGCCATTGTCCAGAACCCAGGACTGCCACCACGAACCCTTCTGAATTCTGTAGTCGTCCTCATAAATCTAGCAGTGAAGACACGATCACCCTTAATATTCTGTCTATACAACACAATCTGTGCCACTTCCTGCACGGTCACATAGGCACCTGTACAGACACCTTCTCTATCAGCCATAATGTTCCAATCCATTACACTCCTCACCCTTGAAATCCTTGTCCGGCCCGTTCCTGCAGCCAGTGGCTCCGCCAGGCAGCTTCATCACTTTAGCAGCCATGTCTGTAACCGGCGGCTGACAGGCCATCACAGAAACCAGCCCTCGTAGCCGGTCCACCAGCCTCATCTGACAGCGCTGCCCGATCAACCACGTGTGCGGCCCAACACTTCCGGGGTCAGTCCTCTGCGCCGTCCCGTGCTGATGACGTCACCGCCTAGTACTCATTGCCAGCAGCTCCAGCGCTTCAGTGTTTGCGTTCCAACCGGAAATGCTGGGAATAGTAGTTCTACAGCAGCGAGGGAACCACCAGTCGCTCGTTCTGACATACTAGATATGCCCATCCCTAAAACCACTTCTTTACATTTACCCAAGCGATGCTCATGTCATGCTTTTTCATGGCGTTTTTGCTTTTACAAATTGTGATTTAGCATGTGGTTTTTGTCTGCCATGCGTTTTATAAACAGGAAAGTATGTGCCCCTCTGACGTTAGTTCTACTGTATCTGTATATATTTTTTTAAAATAAAAAGCCATAAAAACAGATTGACACTTTTTTCAAGTGGGTGCTAAAATACAATGAATGTCCATGGGGCAAAGACACCAGAACATGAGGCATAAAAATACCCAAAGCATGCTGCTCTGCCATGTATCCAAAAATGTGCGTATTGTGTTTCATCATTCCCATAGACCAGGGATCAGCAACCTTCAGCACTCCAGCTGCTGTAAAACTACAACTCCCAACATACAAACTTACTTGACTGTTCTCGTAATTCCCACAGAAGTGAAAGGATTCTGAGAGTTGTAGTTTTAGAACAGCTGGAGCGTCGGAGGTTGCTGATCCCTGCCATAGACTTACAGCTAAACCTATTGAGGTGGTGTTTTTTGCCTAAAAAAGTGCACTAGAAAAAAACTAAAAAGCAGAAACCAGCCTAAGGCTAGTCTCACACTAGCATTCGGGAGATCCAGCAGACTGTTCCAGTAGGGAACAGCCTGCAAGGTCTCTCTGGATCTGGCATTGCCGGAAGCTACTTGAATGCTGCCCGGCCCCATTAAGGGCTCATGCACACGACCGTTGGCAATTTTGCGTTCCGCAAATTGCGGATCTGCAAAAAACGGATACCAGCTGTGTGCATTCCGCATTTTGTGAAACGGAAGGGCCGGCTCCTAATACAACAGTCCTATTTTTCTCCGTAATGTGGAAAGGAATAGGACATGTTCTATAATTTTGAGGACAGGTTGGAACAGACTTTTGCAGCCCCATTGAAGTGAATAGGTCCGCATCTGACATGCAAAAAATGTGGATCGGATGCGGACCCAAACCACGGTCGTGTGCATGAGCCTTAAATATAATAGGGACTGGTAGAGATCCAGCCGCAACCCAACAAATATGCTGAGAATTGGGTGGACAAATACCGCTGCACATGGTGGTATAGGAACAGAATACCAGAAACTGTGACACTGCCTGCACCCAACAGATCCCATAGTGCAGGCATGGCCAACCTGTGGCTCTCCAGCTGTTGTAAAACTACAATTCCCACCATGCCCTGCTGTAGGCTGATAGCTGTTGGCAGTCTGGGCATGCTGGGAGTTGTAGTTTTGCAACATCTGGAGAGCCTCAGGTTGGCCATTCCGGCCATAGTGGGATCCACCAGGTTTCCAGCATGAATACTGGCATTAGGCAGGAGGAAATACTGCTGTAAACTGTCCATATTGGCCAACATAAATCAAGTGCCTGGATTCTGTACTTCCAACGTGCTCTCATATCCTGTTTCTCATTTTCCCCATAGAACAGCTTACATCTTGCATATTCCACTAAGTACACAGAATAACATACTTCACATGATGTGAAGTACAGATTTTCGGAATCTCCAGCAGTGAACGGAGGCTGGCCACCATGATTGGTTGCTCTCTGTTCACTTTAGGGGTCCTGTTCTGGAGACCGGAGCGGATCCCAGATGTGACCTATCCTAGTGACCAGGGATGGCCAACCTATGGCTCTCCGGCTGTTGTAAAACTACAACTTCCACAATGCCCTGCTGTAGGCTGATAGCTGTAGGCAGTCTAGGCATGCTGGGAATTGTAGTTTTGAAACAGCTGGAGAGCCGCAGGTTGGCCATCCCTGTGATACGCTATTGGTGTCTGAGATGGGAATACCCCTTCCACTTGCTTCAGTCTTAATTTATTAGTCCAGCCAGATGTGCACTATATAAAAATGGGCGCAACCTTCTGAGCCAGCCCACATGCACGTTGTCATTCGCTGTGCACTACTTTATCACTAGTGATTTTACACATACTAAGATAAGCTACATTCTTTTAGACACAAACTGGACTCCGCTCAGTGTCTTTGTAATACAGGTAAATACTTATGTATGATGTTCACCACCAGATGACAGTTGTTACTGGAATTGGTGCTAAACGCAATTTGCTGCTCCACAAACAGCAGTGTTTTTATCCCATTACTAAACAAGTAGTGTGAACATGGTCCAGTGAGGAGGGGAACAACCACGTCTGCTGAATCTCTGAGAAATACCTCCACATTCTAAGGCCTCATGCACACAACCGTGGTGTGTTTTGCAGTCTGCAAAATCACGGATCCGCAAAGCACGGATGGCGTCCGTGCATGTTCCGCAATTTGCGGAACGGCACGGACAGCCTTCAATATAAATGCCTATTCTTGTCCGCAAAGTGCGGACAAGAACAGGACATGTTATATTTTTTTTGCGGGGCCACGGAACAGAGGAACGGATGCGGACAGCACACGGAGTGCTGTCCTCATCTTTTGCGGCCCCATTAAAGTGAATGGGTCCGCATCTGGCGGCTCGGATGCGGACCAAAACAACGGACGTGTGCATGAGGCCTAAGACAAAGGAATCCTCATCATTACAGCCCCCCATTGTCCTAATGTATTCACCCACAGCAGCACGTAGCCCATGAAGGAAGTCACGAGTCGTGAGCTGACTTGGTGGGTATATAAGGTGTGTGATAGCCTGTCGGCACATATATCCCTCGCTGCTGTCATGGGTTATTTATTAGGCCTCTTACAGACGGGTGTTGCGGGAAAAGGTGCGGGTGCGTTGCGGGAAAACGCACGATTTTTCCGCGCGAGTGCAAAACATTGTAATGCGTTTTGCACTCACGTGAGAAAAATCGCGCATGTTTGGTACCCAAACCCGAGGGATCAGTGTTCTGTAGATTGTATTATTTTCCCTTATAACATGGTTATAAGGGAAAATAATAGCATTCTGAATACAGAATGCAAAGTAATATAGGGCTGGAGGGGTTAAAAAAAAATAATAATAATTTAACTCACCTTAGTCCGCTTAATCGCGCTGCCGGCTTCTCGTCTGTCTCCTTCTTTGCTGAAGAGGACCTGTGGTGAGCATTCATTACAGGAACAGGACCTGTGGTGACGTCACTCCAGTCATCACATGATCCATCACAATGGTAAAAGATCATGTGATGGACCATGTGATGACCGGAGTGACATCACCACAGGTCCTGTTCAGCAAAGAAGGAGACAGACGAGATGACGGCTGCGCGATCAAGTGGATTAAGGTGAGTTAAATTTTTTTTTCTTTTTTTTTTTAACCCCTCCAGCACTATTTTACTATGCATTCTGTATTCAGAATGCTATTATTTTCCCTTATAACCATGTTATAAGGGAAAATAATAATGATCGGGTCTCCATCCCGATCGTCTCCTAGCAACTGTGCGTGAAAATCGCACTGCATCCGCACTTGCTTGCGGATGCTTGCGATTTTCACGCAACCCCATTCACTTCTATGGGGCCTGCGTTGCGTGAAAAACGCACAAAATAGAGCATGCTGCGATTTTCACGCAACGCACAAGTGATGCGTGAAAATCACCGCTCATGTGAACAGCCCCATAGAAATGAATGGGTCGGTATTCAGTGCGGGTGCAATGCGTTCAACTAACGCATCGCATCCGCGCGGAATACTCGCCCGTGTGAAAGGGGCCTTAGAGTTGATTATTAGTTTTTGACTCCAACATAGAAAACAATCTGGGGTCGTCGCTGCTGCTCATATGTGGGATTATACTGTATGGAGCTCAAGTATCGTCCCTCAGGTGGCTCTGGTGGTGCTCAGCATATTCACATGTGAAGTGTAGAGAAATAAACTTCTCTACACTTCACATTATCAGTTTTCGGGCTAAGGGTAGGAGTAGTTATAAAACTGTGCAGTTTGTGAACTGTGGTAAAAGTGTGACATGAGTGGACAAATGGCACCACTGTGAATAAGTGATGTGAAAACTGCGGAGCACCGCGTGCCATTGATGTGCAAGGTGTGCAAGAGCAGACTGACACGCTACAGTGGAGAAGATCACCACCAACATGAACCAGGGGGCTATCAGACTACAACCGTTCAGTGAATCCTACTGCTTATCGGCCTCTGAAGCAGATGGATGGTCACTTCACTTCTGCTACCAAAGTTCAAAGGCTTCAATTTTTGCTGATTGGAAAAGGGTTGTCTTACCGATGAGTCACGGTTTCTGCTTCATCGAATGGATGCACTTTGGCATGTCAGGCAAGAAACATCAGAGACCACACACTCTGCAACCATTGCTGGAAGAACACAAGCTGGTGATGGCAGCATTATGGTCTGGGGGATGGATTTGTGTCATTCTCTGGGCCCACATATCCATGTGGAAGGCACTTTCAACCGATTTAGGTATAAATCCATTTTTGCAGATCATGTACACTCATACATTCTGATTGTCTTTCCTAGGGCGGATGCGATCATCCAGCAAGACAATGGCATGTATTACACGGCTTGAAATGTCCGACATTGGTTGGTAAAGCATGACCTAGACTTCCAAGAACTACCCCGGCCCCCAATTCCCCAGACTTGAACCCAATTGAGCATTTGTCATGTTCGCTCTATGGATCCTCTCCCACACACCTCCAGCAGCTGTGGGATGCACTGCCGTCAGCATGGCTCCAGATATCTGTGACAACCTATCAGATCCTTATTGAGTCACTTACAGCCCATATAGCTGCTGTCCGTGCTGCACATGGTGGTTACTCTAGGTATTAGCTAGTGGTCATATTAATGTGACTCAACAGTGTAGCATCCAAGCCAGGGTATGTCACCCACAAACAGATTGGCACCAGAACAGATGTACCGATAGTCCCACCATCCCATGTAAAAATTGGCCAGGGATGGTGAGAAAAAAAACCTGTGTATGTGAATATGTGAATCCACCTTACTGTACTTTTGCGTCATCTATACATGTATGGCGGCACAGAGTGTACCTGCTTAGAGTGACCACAGACCTCAAATACTTTCACAGCAGCTCACCTTCTCTTAGCCTTGCTGCTTTGCCCTTTTGCTTGAGGACCTGCAGAATTATGGCCATGTGACCTTATCTCAATTCTTTCTGTGGATTTTATCAGCAGATTTCACCCTTTGTAATGCATAAGGTGAAATCTACGTGTACAACTTGCAGATTTCACTACAGATTTTTTTTCCAGCTGTAATCTACAGTACATTCCATGTGGAAGTACCCTAATAGAACCTGTACATAAATGGTCATGTGTCCTTGTGTGTGCAGGACCCTCTACAGGCCCTGCACACACTGCTGCAGGAACCATTGGACAAAGTTACATTTTTTGACACGATTTAAGGGAGAACAGCCATGCACTTGAAATGTATGGGCAGCAATGACCTTCTTCCCTCCCCTTGAGCAGCCGTCCACTTCCTAGATGCCCCTTAGGGTACTTTCACACTAGCGTTATTCTTTTCCAGCATAGAGTTCCGTCACAGGGGCTCTATACTGGAAAAGAACTGATCAGTTTTATCCCCATGCATTCTGAATGGAGAGAAATCCGTTCAGGATGCATCAGGATGTCATCAGTTCAGTCTTTTTGCCATTTAATGACGGTGAAAATATCACAGCATGCTGCAGTTTTCTCTCTGGCCAAAAAGACTGAACACTTGCCGGAATGCTGGATCCGGCAATAATTTACATTGAAGTGTATTAGTGCCGGATCCGTCATTAGACTGAATTATTATTATTTTTTTTTAATACCGGATCTGTTTTTCCAGATGACACCGGAGAGACGAATCCGGCATTTCAATGCATTTGTCAGACGGATCCGGATCAGTCTGACAAATGCTATCAGTTTGCATATGTTTTGCCGGATCCAGCAGGCAGTTCCGGCGACGCAAGTGTGAAAGTAGCCTTAGTTCATGTTGTGTGGGTGTCCTTCTGAAGGTAGGTGACATTTTTCAATACTGTGTTGTGAGTTGTTCTATATCATCCCTAACGCTAACAGAAGGACAGCTATCTCCCGGACAAACACATCTGCCTGAGTGGGCATTTTATTTCTACGGTGGGTGAGAGATAAGTAGTCAACAATTTCCGCTGATGCCAGCTAGTTCAGGAAAAAATATGGGATCAGACAAGTAGAAAGCTTTCCTGAAGAAGCCAGAGCTGATGAATATAAAATATGCTTTCCCCCACAACCTTTGAGCTAGAGCAGATATTTTTCAGTGACAGATTTTTTCCGTCCCATAGGCTAACTGCCCACTGTATGGATTATGTCCGTTTTTTCAGCATGGATTCTCGTGTGGAATAACTGCAGCGTAATACCATAAAAGCGTATGAGATTAGGCAAATCTCACTTAACCCTTTGCTTTTTCTTACGTTCGGATTTTTAACTCTATAGTATTTCAATTGTTTGACTTTTTGTACGGATTTCACCCTTTTTATTGGAAAGGTGAGATCTGCTGCAAAACCGAAACAGCTCCATACATGTCCATGTGTTTTTTTTCTTTGGATCCGCACCAAAAACCACGAGCTGAAAATGAATTAAACACCCATTGATATAAAGAAAAGCACATTGAAAAATTGCACAAAAAACACGCTAAAAAAAACACAAGCTTTTTCCACACTTAATTTTGTAGGCAGATTTTCAAAATCCATTGTGTGAACATACCCTTAGGGTGCCTGCACACGTAGTGGAATATGTGGAAATACCACAACGTTGTGCAGTCCAAGCAAAGTGTATGAGATGAAACAAATCTCAGGTATACGTTCTGGATGTTTTCTGTGTCAAAATCCACAGCATGTTAATTATGCTTGTGGTTTTAGCTGTGGATTTCACCCTTTTCTAATGATCTGCTTGGATCTTCTGCACGTGGACCTGCACCCATGTGCTGGTATCCTTAGGGTGTGTTAACCAAGTGGAGTCCTCAAGCGGATTTTGGCACATATTCTGCACCTAACTCTGCATCCCATTGTTTGCAATGGAAGTCAGCCTTACAGCACATTCATAATCCACATCACGATTTGCATTGCACTTACCCGTATACTGATCCTCTTCTTTGAGTAGACCACCCCTCTAGAAGAGCATTTTCATGGCAAGTTTGGATCACTTTCAACCAGTTTCACTGATCAGACTGCGCAGAACATTAAAGGGAAGTAGAATGGAACGTTCAAAAAATCTATTCGGATTCGTTGCAGAATTTGTGAAATTTCTTCACCAATTTTCTAAAGATTTCACAGCATATCCCCACGTGATCGTTCCCTTTAACATTTGTGTTAAGGTTTCGGTCCCGTTTTCATTCTGCAGCACTATTTTTGCAAAAAATCCCAGATACCTGACAAAACCAACTGGACCGGTTGCCGATACAGCGTATACCCACTTTATCTGTGCCATTTAAAACCTGTAGGAAAATGGATTCACTGCAGCAATCACGATTCAGTGTGAACAGACCCCAAACAGGATTTCTTTCACATTATTTTAATAAAATTGGAACTCTTTTTTTATTTTGTATAATGAACTGTACAATCCATAGACTTAGGAAAATGCATTTCTTGGAAACATTCTTCTCTTTTGGACACTTTTCTTACTGAACACATTAGGATATTTCTAAACTATAGAAGCAGCTTGTGGCATTTTCTTACCATATGTAGATAATAAAACATACAATGTCATTTCTATCGGGTCTCCTCATGTTATAAATATGAACATCAAGTAGAAGGGTGGACTTGGAAGACTGTTGACTGCAGACTTTGCTCAAAGTTCTTCTCAAGTCTTATTATGGCTGCAACTCTTGGACCACGCAACCATTTACACCCCGAATTATACTATACCGCACCAAACGCAGATCATTGGAAGGTTATATAGTGATCTATGTTTTGTTGAGTAGAAAAGGAAAATCTTTGTGTTGCAGGCGTAACACAGAGCCTAAGACGTGAGCACATACAAGTGACCAGCAGCCATTACAATAGGAACATGGACAGGGGAGAATTCTGAAGAAGAGTTTGAAACCGTGTGCTTTCCGCATCCATATTTCCGTTCTGTGGCCCAGAAAAAAAGATATAACATGTCCCATTCTTGTCCATAAATTGCAGACAAGAATAGGCATTTCTACATAGGAGAAAGACGATCCGATCTGCAAAATGCGGAACGCCCACGGCCAGTATCTGGATACGGTGATGTGAATGAGCCCTCATGAAATTAAGGACACCCTTCAGTGGCGGAGGGTGATATCAAGACCGGCATACAAATGCTGATCTTAATAAATTCTCTATCCTGTGTATAGGGGATAAGTTCTTGTAATCAGCAATAGGATCTCTTGGTGCCGCCATATGGTGGTCCCTTTAGGTTCCTGGAGGAACATAATACAGTAAATAGCGCTAAACAGGAAGCCCAGCGAAGGCTGTCACATTCATAAAGAATATCTATATGATCTGTATAACATGGGAGGATATGACGCTACAGTAGGTCCCCATAGTCTTCTATTATCAGTGCCGTATTGAATTTCTATACAACTCTGAGGTTGACCCTAAACCATCCTTGAAAGAGACAGAGTTAAGGCCATATTCACACGACGGCAAAAACGGCCGATCCATTTTTCGCAGCCATTGTTATACGGATGGCATTCTGATTAGGGGCCATTAAAAGCGGCCTCCTTGACTTGTGAAAATGGACAAAATAAGACATGTGCTTTTTTTTGATGGCCAGTATTCACAGTCTGTGAAAATAACGGATGTGTGAATACACTTACAGGCTTTACTTGCTCTGGAAGAAAAGAACGTGTGAATAAGGCCTTAAAGTTCAAGGACACTGGGTTTTATAGATGCTCACCCATCTATTGTCATGCAAGGTGCTGTAAGTCTGACTGACTGGCCCAGCCAGTAGGAATAATGTGAGGATAGAAGTGGTTGATAGACTGGCACGCTGTATCTGCAAACAAGTAGGGAGCAGACGGGATGTATTTAATATAGATAGATTTATTTTCCCTCTTATGATTAAAATATACAAATAAAATGTGCAAAAAACGTATAGATAAAAAATGAAAAAGGATAATTAAAAATAATATACAATAAAATAATGAAAATAAGAAAAAAAAGAAAAAAATGTGGGTGATCCGCCAGGATATGTAAAATAGAAATATACGGTAAGTAAAAAGCTATATCACTTACAGTAATACGGTGTTCAAAATCGTCCCTCCTAGTGTAAAGTCACTATTTCTAAGTAATTTACAGGAGTTAAAAGTTGAAAATCTCAGTTCATCAGAAGCATGGTTGTCCTTGGGTTGCCCTTGGGTTAGTTGTCAGCCACTATAGTCTATAGATGTTGAAATTGTGAGCTGATCAGTGGTATAATTATTGTTTTACAGGTATAATCCACTGGATATACAGGTGAAACTCGAAAAATTAGAATATCGTGCAAAAGTCCATTACAGTAATGCAAATTAAAAGGAATTGCATTAATGCAGCTTAACATTAGAATTTTGTGAAAAGGTTCAATATTCTAGGCTCAAAGTGTCACACTCTAGTCAGCTAATTAATCCATATCCCCTGAGTCAAAATTGTGACTTTGGGGTTTCATAAGCTATAAGCCATAATCATCCAAATTATAACAAATAAAGATGGGAATGCCACTGAGGAAGGGGATAGCGTCTCCCCGAAACGCGTTTGGCGTGATTGTTGGACAGATACCCTGAACTCAAGAAAATATAGAGCACTATAATAGAGTCCAAATACTCCTTCATCTCTTTAAACGAAGGAATCTGATACGTCATCCCGCCAGTACCTGGAAGCTAAGATCGGTGACCCTCACGCAGAACCACCACGTCATAAGACAGCTGCGAGATACACGAGGGACGCCAAGATCGCTATAGCCGGGACGCCGACACACAAGCGAAAGAAAGACCAGGAACAAACCTTACTACACAGCATCTCAGGCGGAGGTAAGCCCACACCTGTGGGTGAAATATTGTGACACAAACTATCGTGAAGTGAATGAGGTGAAATAATATCATTTACCTATTAAAGGCTCACTTTTCCAGCAATCTAAGTATAGACTTATAATTCCTGGACATCGTGCATAGCTATTCTATTAGCAACCACCCTTTACAAGGACTATTAAGTGTGCGGTGTGCTGCTATACAAAGCATTCGCGGATCAAGATACTTGCTATACGAGATACTAACTAGCTAATATTCATCCTTGGTTACATTTTTTGCTGATATAGCACTGATGTACTGTGATCATTTAATACTATTGATGCGACTTTTTAGATAGGAATATCTTATGAAATTTACTTTGTAGGAGGTGTTACACCATAGGAAGTTTTTTAGGAGGTATTACACCATAGGAGGATTGCTATCTGAGTGAACAGAGACCGTTTTCACCATTGTCTCCTTAGCATTAATATATTGTGAGACGTAGAAGAGACGATTTGGTGTCATCGTTCCCTGCTCAAATCTCTCTATTGTATTTATCTTTTTTTATTCATTTTTTAATACTACATGTATAATTTGTTTTAGTATATTCGGTACCTATTTTACATTGCATTTGCCTTGATCAGTGTTCCATTACTTATATATTTTTATCTTGTAAGAAGTAACATATTGGACAGACTTTACTTTCACTAGCTCAAAGTGAGAATTCGAAAACATCTCAGTGACAGCCCCACATGTTTCAACGCGCAATGTCTCAGCAGCCACATCACACTTTGCGATAGTACACAAGGGCGATACCTCTGCGTTTTATGTGCAAGGTGTCGAAAGAGTTACTGCTCCGGTTAGAGGGGGAGATCGCAGACAAAAACTTTTTAGTAGAGAGACATACTGGATGTTCAACCTTGGAACATGTATACCTAAGGGGTTGAACAGGAAACATGATTTAAAGAGGACCTTTCATCAGTATAATTTTAATAAACTAATAACCCTACCTAATAGTGCGGCTTCCACTGATGTTCCCCCTTTTTTTTTTTTTTTTAATCGGCCACCGAATGTTGAAATAATAGCCCCGTTTGTTCTGCTGCAGCGCCTGTCACTCAAGCGCTTTTTTGTATGGGGCGTTGCTAAACTTTTTTCTTTGCTATGGGCCTTGGCTGAGAGCGCAGCCAATCAGAGCGCTCCTCTCTCAGCCAGGCAGATCAGATAGAAAGATCAGCGAAAGATCAGATAGACCGGCCGAGGGACGCGACGGGTGTGGAAGCAGCGGTACGAGCGGCAGGGTAAGTATCATAATCATCCCCTAGACATCGCTGCACTTTAGCTCCTTCTGCCTGGCTGAGAGAGGAGCGCTCTGATTGGCTGCGCTCTCAGCCAAGGCCCATAGCAAAGAAAAAAGTTTAGCAACGCCCCATACAAAAAAAGCGCTTGAGTGACAGGCGCTGCAGCAGAACAAACGGGGCTATTATTTCAACATTCGGTGGCCGATTTAAAAAAAAAAAAAAAGGGGGAACATCAGTGGAAGCCGCACTATTAGGTAGGGTTATTAGTTTATTAAAATTATACTGATGAAAGGACCTCTTTAACCCTACAATATAAATGATTTTCTTCTATTTAGGGCTCCGTCCCACTTGATTGGGATTGTTTTCCCTATGTCCAGTATTCTATGGCCACCAGGTGCTTGTTCCAGGTGATGGAAATCATTCAATCAAGTGGGCAGGTTTCTGCCGGTGTATAAAATGGAGGTTTTTAGTTTATTTGTTTGTCTTGATGAAGGGCTAGGATGGAACAGCCCGAAACGCGTCACAACAAAACGTCTCACTTTTGATGTCGGATTTTATGGAAGTCGAATAAAGCTTTTTTTTTACTGTGAAGAGCTGGAATCCTTGTTTTTTCCATATTTTGCTCCAGACAGCCCAGGTCTGATCATCCGTGCTCCACGGGGAGGTGGCAGGTTAGAGCTGCAGTGATTTTCCTTTTACCTACTTTCAAGTATCCTGGACAGCGTGCACTCCCTCCACCGTTGCTATTATTTTGCATATCTTACTTCCTTGATCCGGTGTGTTATATAGAAATGTCCGCAGCTTTGCGATCCGTGGAAGAATATGAGGATCGGCTGAGAAAAATGGATAACATCTTTAATACACCTGATAAGCCTGAACAGGGCGAAATGGATCAGAAAATTAAGATGCCATCATTAGAGAGACTTCTCACAAAGGAATTACGTACATGGTGGGACTTGACCTCTTTGAAAAGGTACCTTGAAAAAAAATATGATACCTCGAGGTTTACGTATAAAAAAGAAACCCACTGCTACTTATTCCGATGTTTTTACTACACAGTGGCATGATATTCTTACGGAATGCTCCTTTCAATTGTTGCGACTCATTGTTGTATATGAAGAAATCGCACTCAAAGAAATTCATGAAGAAATTAAAACACTTCAAGAAGGGATTGCATGTTACGAATTTGAGCCGAAGTTCATGGATATCGATTTGAAATTAAAAGAAAACCTAAATTAATTAGAAAAGAGCCTTATGGATTTTAAACAAGGCAAATTCAATGGTGATCTATTGGACTATAGTACCAGCGCAGTGTATACATGGTCTAATAACAAATCGGGTACTCCTCGATCCATTCTGAAGAGGATTAATCGATCAAGGAACAGACGAGATTCCAGAGTGTCTTTCAGTTCAACTGAAGCGGATCCACACAATGCGGTCTCTGACTCTGTAGAAGATCTAGGAGCCTCCGAATTCCATGGGGGTGAAAATTCCAAGAGCCAGGGTCCAGCGATTAAAGAAAAAGAAAATATTGGCCATAAGATACAGGCAAAAAACGCAGGACGGGGAGAAAGCATTACAAAAGATCGACTATATCCTGCTCGTCGAAAGTAACGACTGATGATATACAGGTAATTAACCTTTCATCTAAAATTATTTCATCAGTACAGGAACAAGTGTTATGTAAAGGTCTTTAATTTTCCCCGTCCTGCCATTTTGACCTTTATCGTACTATTATAGATGTGAACCGTCTAGCAAGAAACCTGACTTTGAGAAAGCATTTTGCCTGTATCGATAGAGATCGAAATATGGAACAACCGTTGGCCTCTGGTGATAATCCATCAGGGGGGAGTATGTTGGACATTGATGTGTTGTCTAATCAGAATGTTTTTGATTTCCCTGAACTTGTTCAGATCTCCTCACTGCTGGGAATGTATCGAGAGCCAGATGATGTATCTTTGCAGAATTCCTCTATTGGTTTTAAAACTTCCAACAGGGATTTTTACCCTATTCAATCTAGATCCCTTGCTCTCGATAGATTCCAAGAATTAGTGGAGAAAGATCTCTGTTCCTTAAAGAACCACATTAGACATAATAGTCAGCATAGGACTTTATCGAAAGAGGAACATACAGCTCTCACCAAGCTGTCTAACATGAAGGATGTTGTTGTCCGTAGGGCTGATAAGGGGGAGCAGTGGTGTTGCTGGATAGTGAGGTTTATAGAATGCAAATCGAGAATATGTTAAAAGACACCAATATGTATTTACCACTAGCAACCACCCCCTCCCCCAGTATCAGTCCAGGTTACACGACATCCTTCAGGAAGGGGTGCACCTAGGTGTTCTATCTGAAAAAGAAAAATAATTTATATATGTTGAGCACCCGAGCACACCTATATTCCATGCTCTCCCTAAAGTGCACAAGGAGGGTTTTCCTCCACCTTTAAGACCTATTGTGGCAGGAATCGGATCATATTCGGAACGACTTTCAGAATGGGTCGATTCCTTGCTGCAACCCCTTGTACCTCATATACCGGGCTATCTCAGGGACACATGTAGCATTCTCCAAAATTTCCATCAATTTGTATGGCGAGAAGAGTTAGTATGGGTTACTGCTGATATTAATTCACTGTACACTAACATCCCTCACCATTTGGCGATTGTAGCTTTGAAATGGTTTTTGGATATGTTTAGCAATTACACCTTGGAACTCCGAGATTATATTTGTACCGATTTTCTGCTTAAGCATAATTTTTTTTATGTTTAATGGATCATATTATTTACAAATATCCGGAGTTTCAATGGGTGCAAAAATATTTCGTCTTCGGTGGCAAATGTGTTTATGGCATGGTGGGAGAACAGTTTTTTATTTTTGGACAGTAACCCATATCTGATGTCTATAAAATGGTATTGTCGCTTTATTGACGACATGTTATGGGTATGGCAGGGTGATGTGAAAGAGTTGAAGTCATTTGTGGAGTATTTGGACAGTGTTCCCTCGATCAAGCTCACTTTGGTCAGCGATTTTTTCTCGATTGTTTTTCGGGACCTTTTATTGTGGGGTGATCGAGAGAACCAGAAGGTTTACACCTGCACACATTGTAAAACCACTGCGGGTAACACTTTACTCCATGCATCATCCTGCCATCCCCCTCATGTAGCCAAGAACATTCCCAAAGGGGAGATGTTGAGGGCACGGCGCAATTGCTCTTCTTTGAATCTATTTGCAAAGGAAGCCTCTGACATTTCTGCAAGGTTGCGGATCAGGGGATATTCGATGGAGAATATTCGTAAGGCAAAGGAACATGCAATATCTGTGGATAGAGACTCACTTATATTCGCTCGAATCAGGAGTGCGAAGCAGGTTCACAAGAAAAAAAACTAAGAGAAATAAAAATGTTCGAACCCGCACTCAGGATTCAAGCGAACCTGTAACTTTCGTCACAAATTATAGTGCCGAGTATCCCCTTGTCTGCAATATTTTGCGTAAACATTTTCCAGTGATAAGTTTTGATGAAGGTTGGGGGGATATTGCAGAGGCAGGTATAAGAAGAAAGCACCAACCATTGGACAAAAAGTCAGCCCTAGCCTATTTTTGGAAAACGCAATGTGTGAACCAGTGTGGCTAACCACCAAGGGAAATTTTAAATGTGGAAGCAAGAAATGTATTTGTTGCATGCATATGTCAGTCAGTAAAGATATTGCATCTACATCGAATGGCAGTACACACAAATTGCAACAATATATTAAATATCGAAAGGGTTACTGTTTTGGTTAGAGGGGGAGATCGCAGACCAAAACTTTTTAGTAGAGACATACTGGATGTTCAA
Organism: Bufo bufo; assembly: GCF_905171765.1. Classification (NCBI taxonomy): domain Eukaryota; kingdom Metazoa; phylum Chordata; class Amphibia; order Anura; family Bufonidae; genus Bufo; species Bufo bufo. The sequence continues at coordinate 346,465,418 of NC_053391.1, read as the reverse complement.
CCTTGGAACATGTATACCTAAAGGGCTGAACAGAAAACATGATTTAACCCTACAATATAAATGATTTGATTTTCTTCTATTTATGGCTCCGTCCCACTTGATTGGGATTGTTTTCCCTATGTCCAGTATTCTATGGCCACCAGGTGCTTGTTCCAGGTGATGGAAATCATTCAATCAAGTGGGCAGGTTTCTGCCTGTGTATAAAATGGAGGTTTTTAGTTTATTTGTTTGTCTTGATGAAGGGCTAGGATGTAACAGCCCGAAACACGTCACAACAAAATGTCTCAGTTTTGATGTCGGATTTTATGGAAGTTGAATAAAGCCTTTTTTTACCGTGAAGAGCTGGAAAAGACATTTGTCCATCCAGTTCGGCCCGTTACCATGCAAGTTGATCCAGAGGAAGGCAAAAAAAACAACTGTGAGGTAGAAGCCAATTTTCCCCACTTTAGGGGAATAATATTTAGAATACCTCTGATGGGCTTGTGCTACTGTGTATTAGCTGTTTACACCTGTAAAAATCCAGCTTCACATTAGGTGAGTGGTGCGGCTTCTTTAGCACCTTAAATGGGTTAAGTCCTATAGCAGGCAGGTATTGTTTAAATCGCTCCTGTGGCGTCCCACACGGAGGCAATTTCCTGCCTGCTGTTACCTTTCGATGTCTCCTGTATACGTGGCCGCTCCTCTCCAGTGTGTTGTCCGGCAGAGTTCTCTGCTCTCTGTGTTTCCCGATGTGCGCGCGGCAAGCTCGGCGTCCCACGTGGTCTAGGTCCGCTGGTTGTACATATCAGGATAGGCTGTTGATATGCAGACTGGTATAGTTGTAGGGTCTTTTGAGTCTGATATGTTGGGGTAGTGGTGAAATACCTGCTAGTAAAGGACACTATACATCAATAGGAAGCGCTTCCCTACAACTATACCAGCCTGCATATCCACGACAGCCTATCCAGATATGTACAACCAGTGGACCTAGACCACGTGGGACGCCGAGCGCACATCAGGAAACACAGAGAGCAGAGAACTCTGCCGGACAACTCACTGGAGAGGAGCGGCAACGCATACAGGAGACATCGCAAAGGATTTGCCTCCGTGTGGGACGCCACAGGAGCGATTTAAACAATACCTGCCTGCTATAAGACTTAACCCATTGAAGGTGCTAAAGAAGCCGCACCACTGACTTAATGTGAAGCTGGATTTTTACAGGTGTAAACAGCTAATACACAGTAGCACAAGCCCATCAGAGGTATTCTAAATATTACTGCACTGTGGACATATAAAAAGTACACCACTATAATTATACATTCGGTGGATTATCCCCGTCTGCACAGCCAAACAACAATTATATTTATCCAGTGGATTATCCTTGTCTGCACAGCCAAACAATAATTATATACAGGTTAAACTCGAAAAATTAGAATATTGTTCAAAGATTATTTCAGTAATGCAACTTAAAATGTGAAACTAACTTATGAGATAGACTCATTACATGCAAAGTGAGATATTTCAAGCCTTTATTTGTTATAATTTGGATGATTATGGCTTACAGCTTATGAAACCCCAAAGTCACAATTTTGAGGTACCCTTTGCTTAGGGGGTATGGATTAATTAGCTGACTAGAGTGTGACATTTTGAGCCTAGAATATTGGACCTTGTCACAAAATTAAATTTTTAAGTTTTAGTAATGCAATTCCTTTTAATTTGCATTACTGAAATAAATGGACTTTTGCACGATATTCAAATTTTTCGAGTTTCACCTGTATATCCAGTGAATTATCCTTGTCTGCACAGCCAAACAATAATTATACCACTGATCAGCTCACGATTTCAACATCTATAGACTATAGTGGCTGACAACTAACCCAAGGACAACCATACTTCTGATGAACTGAGATTTTCAACTTAACTCCTGTAAATTACTGAGAAATAGTGACTTTACCCTAGGAGGGACGATTTTGGACACCGTATTACCGTCAGTGATATAGCCTTTTACTTCTATTACCATTTTACATATCCTGGCGGATCACCCATGTTTTTTTTTTCATTTTTTTTATTACTTTTTTAACATTTTTCATTATTTTATTGTATATTACTTTTGATTATCCTTTTTTATTTTTTATCTATACGTTTTTTGCACATTTTATTTGTATATTTTAATCATAAGAGGGAAAATAAATCTATCTATATTAAATACATTCCGTCTGCTCCCTACTTGTTTACAGATACAGCGTGCCAGTCTATCAACCACATCAAGGCCTTAAAGTTAACAGCATGAAAGCCATGTAAGGCCGCTTTCACATGGTCAGATTTTGGTTAGTATGTTACCTCGGGTCACTCCTGGTTATGGTAAGTATTATCACTGCATTCTACTCATTTTGGACAAAAAGTTTTTTCTATTGATTTTTAATAACCAAAAAATGTCAACAGTTTTTCCTCTGCACCTTTCACTGCATCGCTTTCTGGTTTACAATGAGTCTGTCACAGAGCTGCTCTGGCGGCTTCATCTGTACTTTCCTAACAGCTCATAAACACTTATAATAGCTAAATTCTTATCACTTTGATAAGAATTTATCTTAAATGAGTCTTTATAAGCTGTCAGGAGTTCAGATATAAGGGCTACAGATCCAACTGCCAGAGCAGCTCTCTGACAAGCTCACCGTGAACCAGAAAGCAATGCAGTGAAAGTGAAAGCTGCAAAGGAAAAACTGTTCATTTTAAAATTAAATCAATTGAAAAATAAAAGAAAAAGGTTTTTAGGCCAAAATGTGTACAATGCAGTGAAAAAAAAAAAAAATGTCCCAAAGGTATCCATCTGTCCATAGTATTTCAGTGTATTTTTACATGTGGCAGATTTGTTGCAGAAATCCATGCAGATGCTGCAGAAACAACCCCATTCAGCTGAATGGTATTACCCGTATTTTTCGCCCTATAAGACACACCGGCCCATAAGACGCACCTAGGTTTTTGGGGAGGAAAATAAGAAAAAAAATGTTTTAACCAAAAGGTGTGCTTTTGGTGGGTTTGGAACTAATGGTGGTCTGTGGATGGCACTATTACTGGGGATCTGTGGATGACGGACACTGTTATGGGGGGGATCTGTGGATGACGGACACTGTTATGGGGGGATCTGTGGATGATGGACACCGTTATGGGGGGAGATCTGTGGATGACGGACACTGTTATGGGGGGGATCTGTGGATGACGGACACTGTTATGGGGGGGATCTGTGGATGACGGACACTGTTACAGGGGGGATCTGTGGCTGGCACTGTTACAGGGGGGGGGGGGGGGGGTCGGTGGACGGCACTGTTATATATGTGCCATCCACAGATTTCCCCCCCCTTCCCCGCATACAAATATAAAATGTCTTATTCAATTAAAAATGATTACACATGCCCCCTCACTCCTAATAGTACCGTACATCCTAATAGCTTCTGTACAATGCCGGCAGGCAGGCCGGGCGGCCGGCGCGTCACTCACTGACGTCACTTGCCTGCGCCGCCTGCTTCATTCATAAAGTAGGCAGCGCAGGCACGTGACATCAGGGAGTTACGCTGCCGCCCGCATTGTACAGAAGCTATTAAGATGTACGGTACTATTAGGAGTTGGGGGGCATGTTTAATAACTTTTAATTGAATAAGACCTTTTATATTTGTGCAGCACTGGAGCAGCGGGGCGGGGCTATAGTACAGTGACTGCACCGCCCAGCCGCAATTGCCGGCCCCCAGCTCCTCCTCCCAGTCCCTCCCCCGCTCGCTCGTACATCGCAAACTGCGATGTTAAACGGTCAGCATTCGCCCCATTTTTTTGGGGGGAAAAAGTACGTCTTATGGGGCTAAAAAAACGGTAATTTGTAATCACAGTAATTTCTGTGTGAATATACCTTAATGGCATCAATACGAATCCTTTGTACTCAATAGGGCACATTTACTAAGACTGCTTGTAATGCCCCCCCCCCCCCCCCCCCCGTGCTTCCACTAGATTTGTCCATTTTATGTCGAGGTGCGGCCTTCAACCTGCTCCGCCCAACTGTTGAACACTGCATGAAACCGGCCATGCGGGTAAAAAAGGACTTGTGACTATTTTCGACTAAAATAGTAGCAAGTCCCTTAATAAATGACTCCCAATAGGTTTACCAGGGAGGCTGAGCAAGTGCATTGTGAAGCTTTCGACAGGTAGCGGTCTGCGGATCAGGAGGATTAGTTGGCTATAGAGCAAGACAATGGAGCAGCACAAAGAGCACATGGCATATTTACTATGGTAACACATTTCACATTTAACTGGCAATTAAAGGCACAATGTAACAATGCATCAATCCCTGAATTTTTCCTAATGGCAATATCAATAATGGCAGACCCAGGTAAGGAGATTGCCACTGAGCTATTAGGGGAGGCTTTAACATACAAAAAAGAAAAAGAAAAAAGGGTAACGAAAACACACACACACACACACTAAGTATACGTCTTAAAACAAATAATATTAAGTCAATGATTTTAATTATAACTTTTTAGTTCGTTGTTTTTCTTGTTAAAGTGGTTGTCCAGCCTTGAGGGCGTTTTTAACGCGCCATAGCTTTGTTCCACAATGTTCCTGGCTTGTGAACTTCTGAATGGTGTCATGTGCTGCTGCAGCCTATGACTGGCCTCATTGGTGACGTCACAGCTGGGTGACATGTTGCTTGTGGACACATCAACGTTGACGACAGTCATTGGCTACAGTGGAAGGCAACCAGGGTGGTGGGGAGCAGGCAAGCATGATTTTTTTTTTTTGTTATAACACTTTCCTGGGGCTAGTTAAAGGATAACTGTCAGATTTTCAGCAAAAAATCTATTTTAGCATATGTTACTGCTGCAGCAGCATTATGCATAAAGCAGTCTTTAGTTTCTTCACTTACCACTGTTTTCCTTGAGTTTTTCCCTTAGTTACGGCTGTTTAGAATTCTACCTTATGAGGATCTTCTCAAGATGGCTCCTCTGCCAGTTCTCCGAGGCCAAAACTGCATTCCCTCAGGTCACATACAAACTTGCTGTAGCCAGCAGCTTCCTGCCAGCCAATCAGATTGGATTACTGAGAGACACGCCTCCTCACTCTGAAGCCTAATGCAGGCATGCAGTGTGAAGGACTGCCCCTCCGTCTTCCTAGCCGGAGACAGATGAGCCATAGCAACGGTCTTTTAAGGGAGCAGTGGAAAGGGACAGGGGACAATAATGAAAGCTGTTATTATAAGGTAATTACAGATCTTTTGACAATCATTGACAGACTAACTCAGGTATACATGCCTAGCTCTAATAAACTAGCAAATAAAATAAAATATGACAGTTACCCTTTAAAAACACCCATAAGGCTGGACAACCCATTTAAGCGCATCCTTTATTTATGTAGCTATGTCATCACAAGCTTATCCTGAATGTGGGTTAAAGGAACACTAAACTTAGATATGAGTAAGTAAACAAGAAATAGTCGTCCTCACTATCAGTCCCCATCATTTTTTGCATGATCCTGACGAACAGTGGTTATCCTGCAGAGAAGGGGATTCATCTCCTACTGATCTCTTCCTTAAGCCTCATTCATACGTCAGTATGACCTTGTTTTGGCTCTCAATTAGGGCTCATGCACACGAATGTATTTTCTTTCCGTGTCTGCACCGTTTTTTTTGCGGACCGTATACGGAACCATTCATTTCAATGGGTCTGCAAAAAAAGCGGGAAGTTACTCTGTGTGCATTACGTTTCCATACGTCCGTATTTCCGTTCCGCAAAAAAATAGAACATGTCCTATTATTGTCCACATTACGGACAAGGATAGTACTGTTCTATTAGGGGCCAGCTGTTCCGTTCTGCAAAATATGGAATGCACACGACGTCATCAGTGTTTTTTGCGGACCGCAAAATACATAAGGTCGTGTGCAAGAGCCCTTAATGATGGAAATCACTGACCAAAACACTGACGTGTGAATGAGGCATTACGCTGGTGTCTGACTGAGGGGATGGGGCTCAAAAAGGGGCAAGGCTTCGCAATCCAGGGCATTGGCCAGTTGTCTTACAGCTTGTCACAGGACAGTGAGGAGGAGGGCCATGGCCGACTCGTGGGACACAGAGAACATTTCTTTATATATTTTTATATTGACTTTGAATATGTTTTTAATATGTTGTGCATTTTCTGTGTTTAGTGTTCCTTTAAGTGCCATATAATGGATTCATGTATCTCAGTTTGGTTCATAAAGGAGCAGAATGTATTAGTTTGGCATCTTATTACAGTATGTTGTTGTAAACCCTATGCTTTGTTACCATGTATTTCTGACGAATATTAAACATTTTAATACCATTATCAATTTCTTATTGCTGGGGACATATTTTCACTTAAAGGGCATCTGTCACCAGATTTGTACCTATAAACTGGCCCGTTACATGTGCGTTTGACAGCTGAAGGCATCTGTGTCGGTTCCATGTTCAGTGCTGGGAAAAAAAATGCAATTTTAATATATGCAACAGAGCCTCTAGGAGCAATCGGGTTGTTTCCGTTACACTTAGAGGCTCTGCTCTCTAAGGCAGTGTAAACGTCATCACACCTGGCCTTGACTTCTCCTAAAGTCAAAGTGGAGAGGGAGCGCGGCAGTTGTAGAGAGAGCAGAGCCTTTAGGTGTAATGGCAACTCCCCCAGTGCTCCTAAAGGGTTATTTGCATATATTAAAACATCATATTTCTCAGCAATGCTGGCACATATGAACTTGGGACCAACACAGATGCCTTCAGCTACCAAGTGCACATGTAACAGGTCAGGACGTGTCATAGGTACAAATCTGCTGATAGATGCCCTTTAATGGCAAAAGATTAGCAACTGGAACTTAAAAGTAACCGGGATGTCACTTCAAGAATGCAACGTGATCATAAGTAGGCTTTCAGCATCCCTCCATGAAATGATGCAAATAAAGCAAATATTAAAACATGATCTTTTATATAGCTGTCCCATTGTAAAATGTCTAGTAACAATAATACCTCATAAAACAAACTCCAGTGACTTACCTATGTCATGAGTTACATTAAATATATACACCCCCTGAAATTCCACAAAGTGACTTAAAGTGCAATAAAGCAATGGGTTACTGTGTATCCTGGCTAACAGCCCTTCTCAGTGCCACAGGGTAAAGCTGCTACCTTTCTATCCATACAATAAAAAGACTCTGTTCATCTATCACATAATAAAATGGTTTGAATGTAGAGATGTCAGTTATGTAGCCAGAGATGGATACTGTGTATTGCAAGTAAGAAGACTACAAAAATATCCGAAAAAATTTCCAGTCCATTGGCTGATTTTCCAGTCTACTTGGAAAAACCGCTAAGGCTGATGTCATCTTGCAGTAAGGCTTCCATAGGAACCAGAGAGGAGGACTTCTCTGGACTTCGGAGGGACAAGAAGTCTGAGAGGTCTATAGAAGAAGGTGTCCATGGTTGAGAGTCTGTAGAGTTCATTAAGTGTCCACTGCTCCCTTCACAGGGTGATGGTGGAAGGGGAACAGAATAAGGAGGGGATGGCTCAGCTGCTGGCTTTGGGTCATTGTTCGAGTCTGTAGTGGGAGTCGGACATCTTTTGCGGTTTGCAGATGTCTCTTTAACAGAGTCTCTGCAGGCACACTGACACTGACAGGACTCTTCTTGTTTTATGATGATAACAGGAAGGCTCAAACCAATCTGCTGCACAGTGGTACCTGAAAAACACACAATGTTAGGAATCTAAGCATCTGCAGCACCAAATCACAAATGGATATGGAAGGTCTATACATACACACGTGGACACAATTGTACCCTTCCGTTAAAGAAGCTGAATCCAGACATACCCACATTTTCACCCAGGCAACTCCCCTAATATGAGCATTGGAGTATTTCATGCTCCGATGCTCTCCTTTGCCATGCGCTGAATTGCTGAATGATCTCTCCATAGGGACTGCTAGGCGGAGGCTTCCACCCAGCAGTGAGCCCAGTGACGTTACCGACACTAATAGGCCGGCTTTAGCGATGCCCTAGCCTGTAAAACGGCCATGGCAGCGTAAAGCCCGCCCATCAGAGCCGGTGACATCACCAGGAACACTGCTAGGCGGAAGCATGAAATTCTCCGATGCTCATATAAGGGGGATGCCTGGGTGAAAATGTGGGTATGTCCGGGTTCAGCTCTGAACCCAGACAACCCCTTTAAAGAAAGAAAACCCCACAATGGTCACTAACATAACTCAAATTGACAAAAGTAATAATAAATAAATATTTTGTTAAAATCAACTAATAAAAACAGACATTGCTTTTGCATTGTGGTTCAACAGAATAATTTATGAAATGTATAAATAACTAATAAAATTGGCCTGGACAAAAATGATGGTAGCCTTAAAGGGGTTGTCCACTTTATTTTATATTGGTGACCTGAGGATAGGTAAAAAATATTAGATCGGTGGAGGGGGGACCCCAAGCACCCCATCGATCAGCTGTTTGAAGAGAAAGCAGCGGGGGTATGACCACGGCCTTCTCTTCATGGTTTACCTGCTCGCCGTGACAACTGCAGCGGTGAACAGTGCAATTACAGCAATGGCGTCTCATTCACTTCTATGGGATGTCGCCTTCCTGTTCAAATGAATGGGAAAGTACCATAAATGTGAATGGGACTCCTGAGATGTAATTACAGTTGCAGTGGCGAACAGGTAAACAGTGAAGGGAAGGCAGCCCTCTCTCACCGCTGGTTTCTCTTCAAACAGCTGATTGGCGGGTGTGCTGGGAGTCAGCCCTCCCGCCGATCTGATATTGATGAAACCCTTTAACTTAATATTTTTTTGCACAACCTTTTGAGGCATGCGATTTCTATAACTTTCAATGAGACTTCTGCACCTGTCCGCAGGTATTATGGCCCACTCCTCGGGAGCACACTGCTCTAGCTGTCACAGTTTTCCTCTTGCAGCCACGTCCAGGAAGGTTGACTACGGTCCTGTAGACCTTAAACTTCAGAATAACATATGCTACGGTAATAACATTAACATCAAGCTGTTTGAAGATGGTCTTATAACCTTTACTTTTAAATGCTTTTCTATCATTTTCTTTCTAATCGCCTTATACAATTCTCAACACCTCTCCGTCGCATGGAGTTGATCAGGTTGTTGATTGTGGCCTGTGGAATGTTGGTCCTCTCCTCTTCAATAGTTGTGCGAAGTTGCAGAATATTGGCAGGAACTGGAACACTGTCGTATACGGCGATCCAGAGCATCCCAAACATGCTCAATGGGTGACATGTCCGGTGAGTATGCTGGCCATGCAAGAACTGGGATGTTAGAAATCGTGTACAGATCCTTGCATTATCATGCTGCAACATGCGGTGATGGTTGTGGATGAATGGCACAACAATGGACCTCAGGATCTCGTCACGGTATCTCTGTGCATATAAAATGCACCTGTGTTCACTGTCCATAACATATGCCTGCCCATACCATAACCCCACCGCCACCATGGGCCGCTCTATCCACAACGTTGACGCCAGCAAACCGCTCACCCACACGCCACACACACTGTCTGCCATCTGCCCTGAACAGTGAAAACCGGGACTCATCCGTGAACAGAACGCCTCTCCAACGTGCCAGACGCCATCGAATGTGAGCATTTGCCCACTCAAGTCGGTTACGACAACGAACTACAGTCAGGACCAGACCCCGATGAGGACGACGAGCATGCAGATGACCTTCCCTGAGACTGTTTGTGCAGAAATTCTTTGGTTATGCAAACCCATTGTTGCTGCAGCTGTCCGGGTGGCTGGTCTCAGACAATCATGAAGGTGAACATGCTGGATGTGGAGGTCCTGGGCTGGTGTGGTTACACGTGGTCTGCGGTTGTGAGGCTGGTTGGATATACTGCCAAATTCTCTGAAACGCCTTTGGAGACGGCTTATGGTAGAGAAATGAACATTCATTGCACGGGCAGCAGTTCTGGTAGACATTCCTGCAGTCAGCATGCCAATTGCACGCTCCCTCAAACGTTGCGACATCTGTGGCATTGTGCCGTGTGATCAAACTGCACATTTCAGAGTGGCCTTTTATTGTGGGCAGTCTAAGGCACACCTGTACAATATTCATGCTGTCTAATCAGCACCTTGATATGGTGGGTAAACTGCGGTGATGTGTGCCCGCGCGTGTTTGGGGGAGGGGGAGGGGGGCAGAAAGGCTCACAAAGATTAACAAGTGGCTACACCTGTTTGATCCATTTCAGCCCACAACACAGAAATGACCAAGATGAAAACTTGAACAATCTGAGACAAGTTGCTAAGGGCAAGGTGCCCTACTCAGTTCACCATGTGTATCAATAGCAACTGTGTTTTAGAGATGATTTCTCAGTTCAAATCCTGATGAGCACTGAGCTAAGAAGGGAGAACGAAAAAGGCTGGCAGCGGTCCATCATGCCAGTGTACTCTCCTGCACTATAATCAATTCTCTATATAATTGGAGGTACACTTTGGCTTCAATAAAAATAATTAGAGAGGTCTAGGCTAAATCATTATAATAACATCATAAATGTTTTCAGATATACCCCTCACATGTAGCCTTCTTTACATAATAACCTTTTTACTGCCGAGAATTGCATAGATCATTGCTAATGTGCGTTCATAGTCGGTGTAAATGTACCGCCGATTACCTGATGAACGACCGTTCATCGGGTAATTGGACTGTTTGTGCGAACACAAAAATCCTAATTTCCCAACAGCAGGTTATGCTGTGTAAACACGATCTAATGCCCGGTAAAACGAGTCTGTAAGGGGACAAGCGATGCCATTATAGATCGCTCCATGTAAATGGACCTGTATCCTCTACCGGCAAGCAGCAGGTTATGCTGTGTAAACACGATCTACTGCCCGGAAAAACGAGTCTGTATGGGGACAAGCGATGCCATTATAGATCGCTCCATGTAAATGGACCTGTATCCTCTACCGGCAAGCAGCAGGTTATGCTGTGTAAACACGATCTACTGCCCGGAAAAACGAGTCTGTATGGGGACAAGCGATGCCATTATAGATCGCTCCATGTAAATGCACCTGTATCCTCTACCGGCAAGCAGCAGGTTATGCTGTGTAAACACAATCTAATGCCAGGAAAAACGAGTCTGTATGGGGACAAGCGATGCCATTATAGATCGCTCCATGTAAATGGACCTGTATCCTCTACCGGCAAGCAGCAGGTTATGCTGTGTAAACACGATCTACTGCCAGGAAAAACGAGTCTGTATGGGGACAAGCGATGCCATTATAGATCGCTCCATGTAAATGGACCTGTATCCTCTACCGGCAAGCAGCAGGTTATGCTGTGTAAACACGATCTACTGCCAGGAAAAACGAGTCTGTAAGGGGACAAGCGATGCCATTATAGATCGCTCCATGTAAATGGACCTGTATCCTCTACCGGCAAGCAGCAGGTTATGCTGTGTAAACACGATCTACTGCCAGGAAAAACGAGTCTGTATGGGGACAAGCGATGCCATTATAGATCGCTCCATGTAAATGGACCTGTATCCTCTACCGGCAAGCAGCAGGTTATGCTGTGTAAACACAATCTACTGCCAGGAAAAACGAGTCTGTATGGGGACAAGCGATGCCATTATAGATCGCTCCATGTAAATGGACCTGTATCCTCTACCGGCAAGCAGCAGGTTATGCTGTGTAAACACAATCTACTGCCAGGAAAAACGAGTCTGTAAGGGGACAAGCGATGCCATTATAGATCGCTCCATGTAAATGGACTTGTATCCTCTACAGGCAAGCAGCAGGTTATGCTGTGTAAACACGATCTACTGCCCGGAAAAACGAGTCTGTAAGGGGACAAGCGATGCCATTAGAGATCGCTCCATGTAAATGGACCTGTATCCTCTACCGGCAAGCAGCAGGTTATGCTGTGTAAACACGATCTACTGCCAGGAAAAACGAGTCTGTATGGGGACAAGCGATGCCATTATAGATCGCTCCATGTAAATGGACCTGTATCCTCTACCGGCAAGCAGCAGGTTATGCTGTGTAAACACGATCTACTGCCCGGAAAAACGAGTCTGTATGGGGACAAGCGATGCCATTATAGATCGCTCCATGTAAATGGACCTGTATCCTCTACCGGCAAGCAGCAGGTTATGCTGTGTAAACACAATCTAATGCCAGGAAAAACGAGTCTGTAAGGGGACAAGCGATGCCATTATAGATCGCTCCATGTAAATGGACCTGTATCCTCTACCGGCAAGCAGCAGGTTATGCTGTGTAAACACGATCTACTGCCAGGAAAAACGAGTCTGTATGGGGACAAGCGATGCCATTATAGATCGCTCCATGTAAATGGACCTGTATCCTCTACCGGCAAGCAGCAGGTTATGCTGTGTAAACACAATCTACTGCCAGGAAAAACGAGTCTGTATGGGGACAAGCGATGCCATTATAGATCGCTCCATGTAAATGGACCTGTATCCTCTACCGGCAAGCAGCAGGTTATGCTGTGTAAACACAATCTACTGCCAGGAAAAACGAGTCTGTAAGGGGACAAGCGATGCCATTATAGATCGCTCCATGTAAATGGACCTGTATCCTCTACAGGCAAGCAGCAGGTTATGCTGTGTAAACACAATCTAATGCCAGGAAAAACGAGTCTGTAAGGGGACAAGCGATGCCATTATAGATCGCTCCATGTAAATGGACCTGTATCCTCTACCGGCAAGCAGCAGGTTATGCTGTGTAAACACGATCTACTGCCAGGAAAAACGAGTCTGTATGGGGACAAGCGATGCCAATATAGATCGCTCCATGTAAATGGACCTGTATCCTCTACCGGCAAGCAGCAGGTTATGCTGTGTAAACACAATCTACTGCCAGGAAAAACGAGTCTGTATGGGGACAAGCGATGCCATTATAGATCGCTCCATGTAAATGGACCTGTATCCTCTACCGGCAAGCAGCAGGTTATGCTGTGTAAACACGATCTACTGCCAGGAAAAACGAGTCTGTAAGGGGACAAGCGATGCCATTATAGATCGCTCCATGTAAATGGACCTGTATCCTCTACCGGCAAGCAGCAGGTTATGCTGTGTAAACACAATCTAATGCCAGGAAAAACGAGTCTGTATGGGGACAAGCGATGCCATTATAGATCGCTCCATGTAAATGGACCTGTATCCTCTACCGGCAAGCAGCAGGTTATGCTGTGTAAACACGATCTACTGCCAGGAAAAACGAGTCTGTATGGGGACAAGCGATGCCATTAGAGATCGCACCATGTAAATGGACCTGTATCCTCTACCGGCAAGCAGCAGGTTATGCTGTGTAAACACGATCTACTGCCAGGAAAAACGAGTCTGTAAGGGGACAAGCGATGCCATTATAGATCGCTCCATGTAAATGGACTTGTATCCTCTACAGGCAAGCAGCAGGTTATGCTGTGTAAACACGATCTACTGCCCGGAAAAACGAGTCTGTAAGGGGACAAGCGATGCCATTATAGATCGCTCCATGTAAATGGACCTGTATCCTCTACAGGCAAGCAGCAGGTTATGCTGTGTAAACATGATCTACTGCCAGGAAAAACGAGTCTGTATGGGGACAAGCGATGCCATTAGAGATCGCTCCATGTAAATGCAGCCGTATCCTCCACCAGCAAGCAGCAGATTGTCGGGACGGAACACTTCCTTTTCAATAATCTGCTGTAATATCGTCCCGTCTAAAAGGACCTTTACTCTACATCTGGCGTGTAGCATCTTTGGAGGCTGGAATCACAAAATCCATTTTTGATGCAGTTTCAGGTGCAATTTTTGATGCATAAGGCAAGAGATGTATATACTTTCTTTATATTTCCCATTTCTTTTGAAATCACTTCTGGCATTGGCGCAAAAATCTGCATAAAAAAAAATCCATATGTGATCCCAGCCTCGAGAGTCGCATGCGTTTTTTTTTGAGTATATAAACAATGGTAACATTCTTTGTCTACCAACTTTGATGAGAGACATGACACGTACCTCCAGTGCTAGTAAGTGGGACTGTAGTGGTGAAGTATACCTTCTCTACCTTTGGAGCTTGATGCTGTGTAAAGAAATAAAGTTCATTACTTAAAGCGGGGGAACACAAGTGGATTTTCTGCAGACTCACTTTTACTACATCACTTCAAGCACCCAACTATATTTTGTCCGTTTTACAAAAGAAGTTCATACAGAGTAAACATAACTATCAAATGACATTAAACGTCTCTTAAAGGCTAACCTATGATGAAAAAATTAAGCGGCAGCAGATCTGCTCAAAGCGCTTCGGCTTCCATGGACTCTGCTTTGCTTTTGGAACATGCAAAGTACGAATCCATACATAGTCTAGGGGATCCGCACTCTGTATGATCTAAGCTGAGATGATGAAAGTCAAATGGGTAGCACGCTCTGAGCAGAGCTGCTGCTACTTTGTGTTTTCATCAAAGGTTTAGTTACATCTATTTTGGTCACAGACTTCATTCAGACAAAAGGGATAGAAGTCGTGACTCTTTGTGCTGTACGGTGTTTGTTCTTTTATAGTGGTGCTGGAAAGTTTGTGAACCCTTCAAAATGTTCAATATTTCTCCAGAAATTTGACTTAGTTTTTCTTCAGATTTTCACACAAGTCCTTACAGTAGATAAAGATAGCCAAATCAAACAAATGAGTGACAAATATTAGACTTGGCCAGTTATTTATTGAGGAAAATGATCCAATATAACATTTGCGAGTGCCAAAAGTATGTGAACCTTTAGGATTATCAGATAATTTGAAGGTCAAATAAGAGAGTCAGGTGTTTTCAATCAATAAGATGGCAGTTTTGAGCTGGTGATCCGTTTTATTTAAAGAACGTGAATCTATCAAAGTCTGGTATTCACAACATGTTTGAGGAATTGTATCATGGCACAAACAAAGGAGATTTCTGAGGACCTCAGAAGAAAAGTTGTTGATGCTCATAAGGCTGGATAAGGTCTGATCTTTACATTGAGCTGTACTACTGAGGAGGGGGTTAGAGACACCGAAAAGCATAATCTCTGTCGATCTGCTGTTTCATACAGTAAAGAAAAGGCATTGATGACTCCTGCATTTGAAGCGGGCCCTAGCACTGTTTCCTGTTCTCCATTACAGACGTCTCTTGACATCAAGGAGCTCAGCTGACAGGCAGGCAAGACATTGCAGTTAGGTGCACTTATCACCTTCCCTGGCAACGTCCTTTTAGTCGTGTGCAGTTGTGCTACAGCCTGGTGAAAGCTAAGCAGCAGAAGAGAAGTCTAGTTGTTCCAAGAGAGTGAGTACTGTATATCCACAGACTGCAACGTGTGCTGCAGCACAACCTACCAAGTCTGCGATATGGAAATGTAATTAACGTCAACAGTACTATGGTATATATTGGAGTCTACTGAGACAGTATATATTGAAACAGCATTCATATTTGAGATACCATCCATGTGCCTTTTATGATTTCTTAGATGTTGTTTTATATTATGTGTTATTTGGATCTAACCATTAGTCAACAGTATTTTTTTTTTATCCTTTTTATATTATTAATATTATTGACAGATTTAGTATACCTTAAGTGCTAACCGTTTTGGCAATTGTCATTTACTCTTTTTATGGACTCTTGGGTTCAGCAGCCTGGTTGTAACATTCGGTATATCTAGGAGTCCATACTTTTTGTGAGTGAGCTCCTATTTGTATATTTTGGCTGAGACATCTATCAAAGTCTGATCTTCACAACACATGTTTGTGGAAGTGTATCAACAAAGCAGATTTTGAGGGCTTCTGAAGAAGAGTTGTTGATGCTCATCTGGCTGGAAAAAGTTTAAAAAAGATCTGGACTCCACTGGACTGAATTTGGAATCCACAATCCAGACTACGCCAAAAACAAGGTGTGTAATAGACTGCAAGGTCACAAATCAACCTAAGGTAACCTCTAAAACCAACTAGTGGCCTTTCTCACATTAGATAATGTTAATGTTGATAAGTCCACAATTAAAAAGGGCACTGTACAACAGTGGCATGCATGACAGGATTGCAAGTAGAAAGCTGCTGCTTTCCAAAAACAACCTTGCTGCCCATCTGCAGTTTGCTACAGATCCCTTGGACAAGCCAGAAGACTATTGGAATAATGTTATGTGGATGGATGAAGTCAAAATATAACTTTTTGGTTTAAATGTGAAGCATTATGTTTGGAGACAAAAAAATAAAATTAAAATAAAAATGACATTCCAGCATAAAAACCTAATCCCATTTGTGAAACACGGTGGTGGTATCATGGTTTGGTCCAGTTTTGCTGCATCTGGGCCATCATAGACAGAACAATGAATTCTGAATTATACCAGCAAATTCTAAAGGAATAGTCAGGACATCGGTCCATGAGTGGAATCTCAAGAGAACGTGGGCCATGTAGCAAGACAACAATCTGAGTTCACAAGTCGTTCTACCAAAGAATGTTTAAAGAATAAAGTTTGGAATGGCCAAGTCAAAGTCCTGACCTTAATCCAATAGAAATGTGGAAGAACCTGAAGGAAGCAGCTCATGGGAGGAACCAAAGTTGAAGCATGGAGCTAAAGTTCCTCCAAGCCAATGTGCAGGACTAATCAATAATTACTGGAAATGTTTAGTTGCAGTTATTGCTGCACAAGGAGTTCACACTAGATACTCAAAGTAAAGGTTCATCTACTTTTGCCACTCACAGATATGTGATACTGGAACATTTTCCTGAATAAATAAATATCTTATTTCTGACCCATTTTTTTGACTTGTGTGAAAATCTGATATAGGTCAAATTTATGCAGAAAAATAGAAAACTCTGAAGTGTTCAAAAACTTTCAAACACCACTGTAACTGTATTTAAATGTATTCAACAAATAAATTAATTTGTACTTAAAGAGGATTTCCAAGAATAAGGAAATTTCCTGAAACTTCTCCATAATGAAATACTAAATATTCTAACATATTTATCTTTGAAGGTCCACACACTTTCTTGAAACCATGTTGCTTGCCGTGCTATATTGTTTTTGTAACCCCGTTCACTTCTATGACAGTTATGGAGACCTCATGGTGAGAGCTTCCATCCTGCCTTTGCTGTGGCCCAAACTACTGGTGTGAGGATCTGATCTGATAGTCGGTCACTCCTAGTAGTTAGAAGAGGGACACTAACAGCTCAGCGATATGTGCAGGACATCCTGCAGCCAAGTGTTGCTTGTTATGGCAGAGCTTCCAGCTCACCCGCAAACAGCAAGGGTTTTCCAGGAATGTCTCCACCAGACTGGAACACTTCCTTGGCCTGTCCGGCCACCAGATTTATTGCCAGTCTAGCATTTATGGGAACAGCTAGGACACCTGCTTTGGAAACCTATGAGTGTGCAGGACCAGTTGCAACATCTGTGGGCAAATGTGCCGCAGGATACCATAGGGAACCTGTATGCCTCACCATATCTCATCTTGTATCCAGGCTAGAGGTGGCCCAACGGGGTGCTAGAGCTTCTATCCTATCGCTGTAATATTGTAATCAATCATTACATTCACACATAGAAAGTTTTACTCCAACAACTTCTTGGTGCATTATGTTTTTTTGTCAATGAGTGTACTAACTGGTGTGATACACATCATGCAGCATTTCCTGATGCACACAGGGTATTCCATTTTCAGTGAACGAAAGTTATTCTTTGTATTACACAATTTTCCAATATACTTCCTGTTCTAATTCCTCGTGGTTTCCAAGATCTCTGCTTGTTGTCATTCAATAGGAACAGAGGGAATAACAATCTGCCCTGGTCAGGGGAGGGACAAACAGAGCTCCTAGGCACATACTGTAACTGTAATCCGTCACATGACACGGACAGATTTATAATCAATAAAGGTTCTGATTAAATTGACAGCAAGCAGAGATCTTGAAACCAGTAATGAATTAATAAACTACATTGGAAAATTGCATTTTTATTAGACAAAGAGAGATGGTATTACTACCAAAAGGTAAAAAAAAAAAATGCTGTAATTACACTGCACCACCACTACAAGGGAGACGGCGTGCAGGTAAGTACTCGGCCCCTTTAAACAGCTGATCGGCAGGGGTGCCAGGATTTCGACCTCCACCAATCTGATACTGATCACCTATCCTGAGGATAGATCGTCAATATCTGTAGTCCGGCCAATCCCTTTAATTACAATTTGTTTGTTTTTTCATTTTCATCTGTCATTACTCTGTACTTCTGTAGGAATACTTACAGAATGCTCATGGTTTTGTGAAGTTCCATTCAAAATCCACTGAATATTTTGCTCATCCATCACCAGACTAGGTTGCAAAATGGCAGAATTAGGAGTCTGTGTTAGCGTTATTGAAGGGTTGCTGCCCAGAACTGTACTGGCAGTGGAAACCGCAGCCTGTACCAGCGTTGGTAAAACAGTGTCTGAAGGGGCTCCTACGGGCAGAGTAGGTCCTGCAACCACAGTCAATCCCTCTACCAAGGGCTGTGAGGTCTGTGGAGTTATGAAGGTATCCTGAGTGACTGTGAAATGACTTCCACTAGGAATAGGCACTTCCAGAGATGTTGGTGCTGTGGTGGACACAGCGGGTGCTGACTGAGTTCCACATCCCATGGTGCCAGACGGTAAAGGCACGGTTGTTGTGCTAGGGGCAGTCTGCAGGGAAGCCACAGAGACGGCGTTTGGGTTACCGGCAGGGATGACTAGCGATGGAGGATCAGACGTGCTGCTCTCTGCAGGGTCTACCGCCTGCGTTTCTTTAGTCCAACTTTTCAAGAACACTTCTGTGGAACAATAAAAAAAAAGTGTGGTAAGTCCACTTTATAACTCTATAACTGTATGCACTGCCACAAAAATGGTCTAAAGCAGGGATTACCAACCTGTGGCCCTCCAGTTGTTGCAAAACTACAATTCCCAGCATGCCCAAACTTCCTACAGCTATTAGGGCATGCTGGGAGTTGTAGTTTTGCAACAGCTGGAAGAAAGCAGGTTGACCATCCCTGGTCTAAAGCTCTAATTTCACACCAAGCAATCGCTAATTAAGGGCACAGTTACATAGCAATATCTTTGTTCTGTGTTTCCTCCATATACCAGAAACGGGATTGGATCAAAACATAGAAAAGCACGAAAAAAAAAAATATTTTGGGGAAATCCAACTTGATTTTGGCAGTATACATACAAAAGGCACACAGTGCAAATAAAGCTGAGTGTACAAGGCAGTCACTGGGAGAACAGATCTATAAGGGTGGTTTCATGTCAAGAGGCCCACTATGAGTGGTGTGCCGTCATATAAGAGTAGACTCATCCATGCATTACATTCCCAGACATTTATTTTATGCAAGGTACGGTTGGGTGCAGCATCCCTCGCTGATAACTAAACACCTCCAGTGATCGACTGACTGCGGAGCTAGCCTCCATTTAACCCCAACCAGTCATAGCCAGGTTGGGGAGCAGCTTTTTCATTATTCGTTCCACTTTCCAAGAACCATAACTTTTTTATTTTTCCATCCACCCAGCCAATAGAGGGCTTGTTTTCTGTGAGACAAGTTTTATTATTGAATGTGCCATATGATTTTTTGGGGGTGTCTTTTTTTTTTTGGTAAACCAATTACTGTGCAGTAAACATTCCATAATAACTGTATTCTGCAGGTCAGTACAATTATGGTCATACCATATTTTTATAGTATTTTAGATTTAATGACTTTTCCAATAAAATAAAAAAATCCTTTTATTCTGAAATCCCAATTAGTTTTATATGGCCATCAATGGAGCTGTGTGAGGTGCTTGCTCCATGTACTCCACTACAATTTCCGCCTTACATATATGGTGGATGCCAGGAAGGGGTTAACAAGTGGTTTCCTTCATGAGAAATAATTTTTAAACAAATTTAAATTAATATTTTGCTGGAGGCTATAGGAGGCATGTTTTAGAAGGAGAGCTACGGCCTATTATACGGTATACGGTTTCTGCAAGGAATGGGAGGATGTGTCACATTCAGCTGCCTTACTCTTTGGGGCAATTCACACTGTTTGTCAGGGTTTTACGCCCCAAAAAAAAAAAAAGCCTCCCATTCATTTCAATGGGATGCAGAACTTGCTACTTTTTCTATGCTGAAAAAACAACAGCATGCTCTATCTTGGAGCAGAATCCATGCTGATTCTCCTATTGAAATTAACAGGAATCTCAAAAACTGCTCCATAAACCGCACAGAAAATCAGCCGGGAATCTGTGTTTTCCAAATCCGTTATGTGAACGGGCCCTTAGGCCGATTTTACATGGCGGTGTGCGGTCACGTGTGACGGCCACATTTCCCATACCAAGCGTGACTGATGTGAGCTGAACTCACAGCATCCTAGTGTCTTATGATGCTGTGAGTTCCAACCCAACCAAAGGTCTATTATCCCGTACTCCCAGCATCACTTTGATGCGTTCAGCTCGGCTTACATGGTCTGGGAAATATGGATGACACAAGGACCTCACAGCCTTATCAGTGTCTTCAGTCAGTATGGTTTACCAGATATTCCGGTACCTGTGGCCCTCCACTGTTTCTTCTGGGAAACTGCAACTTCCAGCATGCCCTAACAGCTGCAGAACTTGAGAGCATGCTGGGAATTGTGGTTTTTGCACAAAAACAAGATTTTTGTAAAACTCACCTGTAAAATCTCTTTCTCGCGGGGTTCATTGGGGGACACAGGACCGTGGGTATAGCTTGCTGCTGCCACTAGGAGGCGACACTAGGCTGAAAAGTGATAACTCCTCCCCTGCAAGCTATACCCCCTCCAGCCTGGAGAGAGCATATCAGTTTGTGCCCAAGCCATAGGAGTAGGAGAAAATAACCATACGGTAAACAACCAACAACTGACCAACGCCAGTCGGATCAAACCAGAACTGGGGCCATACTGGCTCCACAACCGCCAACAATCACAGCAAACAGAAATTACTGGGTGGGAGCTGTGTCCCCCAATGAACCCCGCGAGAAAGAGATTTTACAGGTGAGTTTCCCAAAAATCTCGTTTTCTCGCTGGTATCATTGGGGGACACAGGACCGTGGGACGTCCTAAAGCAGTCCACGGGGAGGGAACAAATCACATGCCCCTGGAGAAAAAAACGCCCTCGAGGATGCGTAACTCACTGCCGCCTCCAAGAATTTGCTGCCTGGAACAGTATCCGCCGCTGCCTAGGAAGGCACCCGGTAAGACTTGATGAACGTGTGCCCGGAAGACCAAGATACTGCCTTCCACACTGGAAGCTACTGCCTGAAGGAGATGGACCCGAGAAGCGCCGACCGCTGGTCGGGTGGGCCAAGACTCAGCTGGGCGTTGCCTACCCGAGGGCAAATGCCCGAGCAACTGTTGAACGGATCTATCTGGAAAACAGCCTTTGGAGGCAGTCAGCCTTGACAAGGACCCCAGGATAAGAATTGGTAGAAGTCTGTAGGGCTGTAAGCGCTAGACAAGGACAAGCAAGCTCAGAGGCCAAATCACATGGCTGATGGAGAGCTCGGCTCGTGTACTACGAGGGAGAGGAAGAGAAACCCATGTCTGTGAGGTGTGGAAAGGCGACCACCTACTGCGAAAAAAGAGGATCCTGGACGGAACACTGCCCTAGGTTCATACTTAAAGAAAAAAATACGTACAAGAAAGGCGTATCAACTCAGAGAAAAAAATAAAAATAAAAAATAACGCCACCAAACAGCTGGCTCCTGGCCGCAGCTGTGAAAGTAGAACTAAAAGGCCAAGTCCGTAGGATTCACCTCTGGTCCAGAGAACGCCCCCTAGGGAGAGGAATATTGGTAGACCAACGCCCTTATAGCCATAGAGGCTGGTGGTGAGATTTCTAGTGAGAGAAGCTGCCTGAGAATCACTAAGAAACAAACGCCTGAGCCAGGCGTGCCCCTCTGCAGGCCAAAGTATCAATACCACACGGGAAAAGTAAAGCCAATGTGAGCACCGCTAGTGATGGGAAGCCCCGTCAGTGACTATATTTCAACAAAGCGGCAACGCTGCCTGGAAGGGCAGATGAGTGGAACAAAGATGAGAGAAAAACTCTTGCCGGGTGAAGTTTGACTACGCTCCACCCGTCTTGGGAAGGCTCTCAGTCCACCCCCAGAATGAGCAGTGAAAGAACAACCACCATTGGCTTGAGGTGACGTAGATATCACTGACATCTGAAGAGAGGTAGCACCAATGGCGTTACGGTATGACTACTAGAATCCAGGTCCCGCTTAGAACGGCAATCTAGTGTTGACGAGTGCCGTAGGGACTGATCTACCCAGTAGAACGCACTCAAAAAGTAGGTGCCACTCACTGTAGTCTTCAACAAAAGATTATGTCTTTATTGGTCACAAATAATACTCTGTGACGCGTTTCGGCTCACATCAAGAGCCTTTCTGAAACATGGATATGGATTAGATGTGGCAGAAGGACAACAGTTGTCAGAGCCACGGACCCTTATTGGTAGTAAACCAGAAAGAGGCCAGAACTAAAGCCCATTCCCATGTGAGACTGGAGCTCTACAGCGTCTAGTGGTGATGCGATACTCCGCCTGAAGGGGAGGCCCTACAAGGGAAGTCCCAAGAGTAATGCTCACGCCATACTCCAGCCGAGGAGTAGGCCACACCGTAGAGGTCACTGATTCTCGTGTTAGAGGAATCCGTTGCCTGACGAAAGAACTGTGCAGAAGGAACCTTAGCATGTAATGGTGACTCAAACACCCCTCGTGCGGTAGAGGTTACCGCATGCTCCGCCAGCGTGGACATGAGGGGAAGGCCTGAGGACATCCAGTAGAAGTTCTGGTATCAAGCTGGCCCAGTTAGTAGAGCTAACCTTAAACCCTCCACCTGACAAGGGCGCTGAACAGGAGCAACTGCCGAATTAGTACCAGGGTAGAACCCCTACCTGAGGGGGGCTCTCTCGCTACAGCGATTAGGAGCATCTAGCCCTAGCGTGAAGACTACCCTGCGAAGGAGAAGCCGTTGTAGTAGCCACTGCAGATTGCCAGCATAACGCCCTCACCTAGATAAGGATGAGTGGTGGACGAAGCATCCGGAGTCGGTGGAATATTCTGCTTGCTGGATCTTGACCACAGTACTCTGTGCAGTGTGACTGACCTGAACGGTGGAGTGCTCATGGGGATGGGGAGTCTCTAGGACACCTAAGGCTGGGCGACCCCCCTGAGAGCACAAAGGCCGACATTTTTGTGCCTCCAATAAGTGCATGAAGAAAAGGAGATTTTTGTGAAACTCACCTGTAAAATCTTTTTCTCGTCTTTTCCATTGGGGGACACAGACCATGGGTATAGCTTAGAGATATTACTAGGAGGGACACTATGCAAAAAAAGAAGCTCCTCCTCCTCGGGCTATACCCCCAGGCACCTCCAGGAGAACTTCAGTCGTTGCAAAAGCAGTAGGAGAAGGAGAACGGAAATAAAACACAATGGAAACCATCACACCGCACACCATAAGGCGAAAACCATAAAAAAAGGGGCGGGAGCTGTGTCCCCCAATGGAAAAGACGAGAAAAAGATTTTACAGGTGAGTTTCCAGGGACGTCCCAAAGCAGTCCATGGGGTGGGAAAAAAGAACAAATCCAACACCGCCTGGAATAAACGTCCAGCAGTCAAACAGGAACCCCAGCCTGCAATACCCTGCGCCCAAAAACAGCATCAGCCGAGGCCAGAGAGTGTAACTGATAAAACTTTGTGAAAGTATGTAAGGACGACCAAGTGGCCGCCTTACATAACTGGGAAACGGATGCGCGATTGCGTCTAGCCCAGGAAGCTCCCACTGCCCTTGTAGAGTAAGCAGTAATCCGCGACGGCGGAACCTGGCCACGAGCGCGATAGGCCGCAGCAATAGCGGAACGGATCCACCGCGCCACGGTGACCTTGGAAGCCGCCAGGCCTTTACGAGACCATTCAGGAATCACAAAGAGAGAGTCTGAACGCCGGAAGGAGGCAGTAGCCCCCAGGTACACCTTCAGAGCCCTGACGACGTCCAGGGAGTGGAGAGCGCATTCCTTGGGGTTCGCCGGAGAAGGACAAAAAGAGGGCAGGACAAGATCCTCATTAAGGTGGAAGGGAGAAACCACCTTGGGCAAAAAAGAAGGCACCGGTCTGAGTACCACCTTATCCTGGTGAAAGACCAGAAAAGGTTCCCGGCAGGAAAGTGCGGCCAGCTCCGAAACTCGCCTGATGGAGGTTATGGCCACCAGAAAAACTACCTTCCAGGTGAGTAAAACCAGAGAGACCTCCCTCAGAGGCTCAAAAGGCGCCGACTGAAGGGCGCGCAGAACCAAGTTGAGATCCCAGGGGGGCAAGGGAGGCACATACGGGGGAACAGAATGCGCCACCCCCTGCAGGAAGGTTTTCACAGGTCTCAAAAAGGCAATGGACTTTCTGAAAAAAGATAGCCAAAGCAGAAACCTGACCCTTCAAAGAACTGAGCGACAGACCCATGTCGAGGCCGGACTGGAGAAAGGACAGCACCACTGGGACAGAGAAACGTAGGGGCGGGTAGCCCGATTTCTCACAAAAGACCAGGAAGGCCTTCCAGGTGCGATAATAGATCCGTGAAGAAGCCGGCTTCCGAGCCCTGATCATGGTTCTCACCACCGCATCAGAGAAGCCTCTCTTCCTTAGGATGGAGGTCTCAACAGCCACGCCGTTAAACGCAGCTGCCGTGAATTCTGGTGGAAGAGTGGCCCCTGAGACAGGAGATCCTCTCTGTCGGGTAGAGGCCACGGAACGTCCGCCAACATACGAGCGACGCTGGAGAACCAGGCGCGGCAAGGCCAATCCGGGGCGACGAGAATGGTTGGTATCCCCTCCGCCTCGATCTTGCGCAGCACCTTCGGCAACAGAGGAATCGGAGGGAAGACGTAAAGGAGGCTGAACCGCTGCAATGGAGATACCAGCGCGTCCGCCCGAGGGTCTCGTGCGCGGGCTAGATACACCGGCACCTTGTGGTTGAGCCGGGAAGCCATCAAATCTACGTCCGGACGGCCCCATCGCTGGCAGATGTCCTCGAAAACCTCCGGATGGAGAGACCATTCTCCCAGATCCACCTTGGTGCGACTCAGAAAATCCGCCGTCCAATTGTCGACTCCCGGGTTATACACTGCCGACAATACTGGAACATGGGCCTCCGCCCATAAGAGGATCCTCACTACTTCCCGCATTACTGCCCGACTGCGGGTCCCGCCCTGATGGTTGACATAAGCCACAGCCGTGGCATTGTCCGACTGAACACGCACCGGGCGAGTTGCAAGGAGAGGAGTCCAGTGGGAGAGGGAGTGGAAAATCGCCCTTAGTTCCAAGACGTTTATCGGGAGACGGGATTCCTCCGTCGACCAGACACCCTGAACTGTGAGGTTCCGGAGAACACCCCCCCAACCGATGAGGCTGGCGTCGGTGGTGACTACCGTCCAGGAGAACGGAAGGAAGGACCTTCCTGACGATAGGTTCAGGGAAGAATACCACCAAGGGAGAGACGCTCGAACTTGCCGGGACAGACGAACAGGAGTGTCTAGACCCCGAGGGTTCTTGTTCCAGAGGGCAAGGATCATTTGTTGTAGCGGACGAGTGTGAAATTGGGCGTACGGAATCGCCTCGACAGAGGAGACCATAAGGCCCAGCACCCGCATGCACTCCCGAATGGTGGGACGTGGAGAGCGTAGAAGGAGCACCACTGCCAGTCGAATCTGGGAAACCTTGGAATCCGGAAGAAACACCCGAGAAATCGAGGTGTCCAAGATCATCCCCAGGAACGAGAGTCCCTGGGAGGGGTGAAGAGAGGACTTGGGGAGATTGATCAGCCACCCGAACCGTTCCAGGGATTGAACGGTGATCCGGACGCTGTCCTCGGCCTGTGGCAGAGACGGAGCTTTTATCAAGATGTCGTCTAGGTATGGTAACAAAGAGATGCCCCTGGTGCGAAGAAGCGCCATGAGAGGCACCAGAATCTTTGTAAAAACTCGAGGGGCGGTCGCCAACTCAAAAGGTAGGGCGACGAACTGGTAATGACGCCCCCCTATGGCAAAGCGCAGAAAACGATGGTGGGACTCTGCAATAGGGACGTGCAAGTAGGCGTCTTGAATGTCCACAGACGCGAGAAATTCTCCTGGAATCAGAGAAGCAATAACGGAGCGAAGGGACTCCATGCGAAACTTCCGCACCCGTAGAAACTTGTTGAGAAGTTTTAGATCCAAGATCGGACGCACTGACCCCTCCTTCTTTGGGACAACGAACAGGTTTGAGTAAAAACCTGTCCCTTGCTCTTCTGGGGGAACGGGGGAAATGACACCACGGTCCAGAAGAGAGGAGACCGCAAAAAAGAGGTCCGAGGCCCTGGCCGGATCCCCCGGAACGCGAGAAGGGAAAAAACGTTCCGGCGGACTGGACGCGAACTCCAACTTGTAACCGGACGTCACCACTTCCAGAGCCCAGGCGTCCAGAACGTGAGCCCTCCAAACCTGTTGAAAGGAGAGCAGACGGGCCCCCACCACGAGGGGTGGGGGCACCCCTTCATGCGGAGGGTTGCTTGGGAGCAGGAGGACGGGCTGACTGCGCCCGAGGCCGCCAAGAGGGCTGGGGCTTGAAGAAAGGCTTTTTGCGGGAGTCCTGGGATCCCCCTGCCGATGAGGACGACGGCGTCCTGGCAGTGGAGAAGCGACGAAAGGACTGGCCCCGGAAACCTGAAGGCCGAGACCGAAAGGGACGCTTGGTCCTGGGCTGAGGTAGATGAGTGCTCTTGCCCCCAGTTGCAGCCGAAATAAATTCATCTAGTTGAGCCACAAAGAGCCTGGACCCTTCAAAGGGAAGGTTAGCGAGGGAACGCTTGGATGAGGCATCAGCATCCCACACTTTCAACCAGACCTCTCTGCGCTGAATGACCGAGAGGGCCGAAATACGGGCAAAGAGGGAGCCGATGTCCATTGAAGCCTCACAGAGATATTTAGAAGCTTGAGACATCTGGATGATAAAGTCCAGAGTATCTGCAGAGGCGTCATGCTCTGACAGATCCTGGTGGTGGCGCTGCAACCATGTCGTAAGGGCTCTGGCGACCCAAGCCGACGCGAAGGCCGGTCGCAGGGAAGCGCCCGCCAGGGAGAAGATAGACTTGGAAAGTGAATCCAAACGTCTGTCCACCGCATCCTGCAGAGAGGAACCGTCTAGGACGGGAAGGGCCGTGTTCTTGGCCAACCTGGCCACCGGAGGATCTACCTTAGGGGAAGAAGTCCACTTTTTCACTGTGTCAGCTGGAAAAGGATAAAGCGTATCCATACGCTTGGTGGCCGAGAATTTTTGATTAGGACGATCCCAAGCTTTTGATATGACCGCAGTGAATTCCTCATGAATAGGGAACACAGCGGACTCCTGCTTTTTGGGTGGAAAAAGGGAGAACTCCCGAGTAGTGGAGGGAGGAGAATCCCCTTGTATATTAAAAGTGTCACGGACAGCTGCCACCAACTCAGTTACCATGGTGGAAAGCTTAGGCAGGGGTTCCCGCTCCGTGACTTCGTCCGATCCGGACAATTCCCCTTCGGATTTGCGCTCCCTGAGAGGGGGAGAGTCAACCGGGCATGCCTCAAGGCGAGGGGGAGAAGCGGAGTCATCCGAGGAGGAATACTGCCGCTCACGCTGCCTTTTAGAAGTCAGACGCCCTCTGTGAGAGTCACTGAGAGGAGATGGAGTGGTGGATGCCACTGGAGTAGTAGCCGCCATGCGCTCCATGAAGGACATGGCTGCCTTGGCAACTAAGGCCAGATCAGCCACATTAGACATGGCGGAAGCCCAGGCGGGTACCGCTGGTTCCGCAGGGGCAGAGGGAGGACCGGGCTGAGCAAGAGAAGGAGGCTGATCCTGTCCAGGAGAAGGGCATGAGTCACAGGAACCAGTGACAGAAAAAGGCCTAAGGCATATCTTACATGACTCCAGTGGAGCCTGAGAGGAAGCCTTGGAAGGCTTAGGGGCCCCAGGTTTAGGCATGATGGATTCCAATGTAAACAGATTTCCTACCAGGTTGCTGCAATTCCTACCACCCAGGCAACAGCAGAAGTCTCCGGTCACC
The DNA here is from genome assembly GCF_905171765.1 of Bufo bufo. Taxonomy (NCBI): domain Eukaryota; kingdom Metazoa; phylum Chordata; class Amphibia; order Anura; family Bufonidae; genus Bufo; species Bufo bufo. The sequence continues at coordinate 346,437,370 of NC_053391.1, read as the reverse complement.
GAGAACTGAGGAGCTGCACGGCCGCAATCCAGCAGAGTCTCCGGCGTAAGGAGAGACAGAGCGGGAAGCCGAAGCTCCGCCCCCTTGAACGCGTCATTGCGGCGCGAAATAAGCGCGCGCGCGATTTAAACTACACCCCTTCGCCAGTACGGCGCAGCGGGGGTTAATAAATGAAGGAGCGGTCCGGCGGGGAGCTGCAGAGCGCAGCGGCCGCAGTCTAAAAGAATAGGAACAACCATCTGCAGAGGCGTCCTGCCTCTGCCGATATCAAGTTGCCGTTGAGCTGTAGGCAGGTAGGAAAAGATAAGGAATCATCAGCCCTACCCCGAAGGCCTCCCATAGGAAAAGATGCCCTCAGCAGGTCCTTTTCTAGCTCACCCAGGAGGCCTCAGAGCGCCAGACAGACGACATGAAGAGAGGGGGGAGGGGAGAGAGAGGAGGGAGATTGAAGCAGGCAATACTTATCTGCTCAGCATGCTCCCTCGATGTCCAGACCAGCAGGGATTCACCTCTTCAGACATCTGACTCCAAAGGAGGACAGTGCTCTGGGGAGGGTAGGCAGCAGGTGTCCCAGTAGCTGGTGGGATGCCAGAGCTTACATGTCGAGCCTGGATCCACTTTTCTTCTGTGGGGGAATGGGAGGTAGCCACGAACCTTCAGAAGACCGTGGCAGACACTCCACAGGGGCCAGGAAAGCGCAATGCTGAACTGCGTCCCCATCTGAAAACAGAAAATAACAAAACAGGAGAAGAGTAAGCGTCAACCTCCTTGAACGGACACTAAGCAAAGACTGAAGTTCTCCTGGAGGTGCCTGGGGGTATAGCCCGAGGAGGAGGAGCTTCTTTTTTTGCATAGTGTCCCTCCTAGTAATATCTCTAAGCTATACCCATGGTCTGTGTCTCCCAATGGAATGAACGAGAAAAGAGGGATACAATATGGGAGTGTCCATATTATCCAGTGGCAGTATCCATATGCCACTAGATGAGAATATCAGGCACCAGCGGTACCGACTGTTGCCACGGACCACCTGTGAAGGAACCAAGGCCTCTAGAGTCGTGGCGTAGCTGAAATACAGCATGCAAAGATGCATAGTGATCCCCCCGTTACTGGATCGTTTGTAGAGGGTAATGCCATAGGAAGTATGTGATAGCGAATGGGAGATGGAATAGTAACCAACGGAAGCGCAATCCCCCGGTTAGGGAAGGGGGTAGCGCGATAGTCAGAACCGCAATCTGTAATTACCCACTCAATGGAGGGAGAAAAATCTACGGCAAGCACTGCGCCCAGTGGCAGTGCAAACGCTTTACCTATGATCGGGAGTAACATATCCAGTAAGTACTGTAACCTGAGGTAGTGCAAATACATCACCCATCGAAGGGGGTAACGCACCTAGCAGGAACTTGCATATGACGAGTTCTGTACTCTGTGGGAAGTGCCATCATCCCACCCCAGAAAGGGTGTAATGCGTACGTAAACACTGCGACAGCAGTGAGAATGCCATAATGCCACCTATACAAAAGGTTAATGTATGTTGACGATACTGAGCCCAGTGGAACTTCAATTCCGTCACTCACAGAACGAGGGCACCTATGGCTGGCATTGAGGCCAATGCTAGTGAGGTCAGTCCACCTCAGGAAGGAGGTAATACCCAAATTAAGCACTGTATCTAGTAGAAGTGTAAATAGTGCCTAAGGAAGGGGTTAATGCATACACCAGAACCGGTTAGCACGGACGTAATCTAGGAAAATGAATCCGGATTCATGTCAGAGTCCGAATAACTGTCCTGCTTCGGCTCGCTCGTGCGCAGTTCCACCTCTCAGCCTCTAGCCCATGGCTGCTGCAGGCTGTGGTGGTGTTGACAGAAGAACCAAACTACCCGGAAGTGGAATGGAACTAAAGGTCTGCATACTGATTGCGCAGACGGTGCTCTATTAACCGAACGACCCAGGAGGGTGGGTTGGGAGCTTCCAGAGGTCCTCCGCTGAGTTGCGCAGGAGGAGAAACTCAAACAGACACCCCCGGAGGGTGAATAGGAAATTACAGTTGTCCTCAACTGAATTTGCACAGTTGTAGTATTATTAACCAACCGGCCTCAGAGGGCGGATTGGGATCCTCCAGATGTACCCCACTGGACTTTGCAGTTGGAGCATTATCAACCAAACGGCCCGGAGGGCGGATTGGGGACTCTTCGGATGTACTCCACTGGATTTACGCAGTTGGAGAATTATCAACCCAACGGCCCAGAGGGCGAATAGGAATCCCTCAGATGTACTCCACTGGATTTGCGCAGTTGGAGCATAATCGACCAAGCGGCCTCAGAGGGCGGATTGGGATCCTCCAGATGTACCCCACTGGATTCACGCAGTTGGAGTATAATCAACCAAACGGCCCGGAGGGCGGAATGGGAATCCCTCAGATGTACTCCACTGGATTCGCGCAGTTGGAGCATAATCAACCAAACGGCCTCAGAGGGCGGATTGGGATCCTCCAGATGTATCCCACTGGATTTGCGCAGTTGAAGCATGGATTTTGTGGTCTGAGGAGGGCAGGATCTGTTGCGCATAATTATTTATTTATTTATTTATTGGTGATGAGGACCTAACCTCATATGGAGAGGAGGTCAGGAAGGGCTGTATACCGCAATATTAAGGCACATTGTACCTGCAGAAAAAAACCTAGGGTAAACAGGGGCCTGAAAAAGGTGGCTGTGCAGGAAGGGTTAACCCTGCTCAGAGGACCGGAGCGGAGCTCAGCGGGCACCTGGGGGAGGAGGGACAGCTAGTCGGGGAGGATTCGCGCCTAAAGGACGAACCTGCCCCCTCCAGAATCGGAATGAAAGTTGCGGCCTAGTAGGCCGCAAAGCCGATCTTATGAGGTGACCGAGGTGACCAAGGGGAAGGGGGGGAGGGGCTGAGGTACTTACCCAATGCAACTACTCACCCCATCTTCATCCTCTTCTCTTCACCCTTTCTCAGAGTACCAGCAGGGTCACCTCTTCAGCCGCTGGCACCCGAAGTGGCAGGGGACTGGAATGGCGGAGGGTCTCGCCGGATTCAGGTGACCCCTTTGGCTGGCGGGAAGCAGGGGAGCTGGGCTGCCCTGGTCCACTTTTGTTTCTTGGGGAGGGCGAGCGCCGAGGGATTCCGACACCAGCCTTGCTCCCGGGGTAGACAGAGTGGCTAGGCGACTCTGTTTCCCCAAACCTAAAAAGGAAAAAGATAAAATAATAAAAGTAAGCCGCCCTGCAAAAGCAGGGAGGTCTGCCTCCTACGACACTAAGCTAAAAACTGATATGCTCTCTCCAGGCTGGAGGGGGTATAGCCTGCAGGGGAGGAGTTATCACTTTTCAGCCTAGTGTCGCCTCCTAGTGGCAGCAGCAAGCTATACCCACGGTCCTGTGTCCCCCAATGATACCAGCGAGAAATAGGGGTTTACAGGTGTGGATGTAATACAAAGTTAGTTTTTTGGTTCAGCAGACTTTTAGACAACCGGAGACAAATATATCAAACTTTCACCCCATTTACTCTCATAATCCTGTCACAACTCGATATCAAGTAGCTGTCAAGAACCACCCAAAGTTACAGCAGTAGATCTCCATGTCACCAAGGTTGCCTACATCCAGTGTAGACATACAGGACCAAGAACAAGAGAGTCAAAACCAGACAATTATACCAATAGATACATAACTGTTGTAGAACATCATATTTAGTAGACAAGTATTTGTTTTTTCTGTTTGAGTGACTGTATACCATTAGGCTCTTTTTAGGGTATGGAGCCCTGGAGTAACTTTACACAGATTGCATTGGCTGCAATGTCAATGGGTCATTCTCATTAACAGAATCCCTTCATATGGTTGGGCAAAATGGGCAGGGGATATATGTGTGCAGAAAGGATACAGAAGGTTTAAAAGCTGTGGTCCAACCCTTTAAGTTTACATAAGAACAACCGGACTGTCTAGAGTACAGAAGATGTACGCTTTGCATGGGAGCGATGCTGGGACGCCTTACATTATACTACACTCAAGGCTTCTTACTAAACTATTGCTCTGCACCTTGAGGGTCCTCTGTCTCATATATAGGAGCCTCCACCAGTGCATTACATTAGTATAATGTAAGAAGCCCTCAGCCCCTGTACTAGGTTCCTATGCTTCCTAATGGCACTAAATCTCTCACTAGTGTCTCTGACAATACAAAAACAGATTTGAAAAGCATCTGGGGAACGCAGGGAATCTCCGATCACTCCACAAGTAAAGGAGGAATAGTAGACTTGTGGCACTCTGAGTCACCACCCTAACCACTCCTTGGTGAAGTGTCCCTCTAAGGCAGTGATGGTGAAGCTTTTAGAGGCCGAGTGCCCCAACTGCAACCAAAAACTCACTTATTTATCGCAAAGTGCCAGCACAGCAATTTACCCTGAATACTAAAGTCCAATATAGTATATTTTCCATGTACTTTAATAGCCTGCCTACATTCAGTGCGCCACCTGCACTGTTCATAGTGCGTCCTACGCTGATGAATGGCAGGAAAAGTCTAAGGTATATTGGTACACCATAGACTTTTTCCAGGTTGGGGGTGAGTGCCGCCTCTGGCACCCATGCTCTAAGGAATACAATAAAGAAAGCCGTAAAATCAACATACTCGCCATGAGAGGGGACAGTCCATGGAGGAAAATGAAAATTAGCAGGACCTCATGCACAGTATCTTGCATCAGTGTTTTAGGCCAACACCAGAAGTGAAGGTTAAACACATATGCATCCAATTCTATTTTGTCTTCAAAATGGGATGCAAAAGACTAACCAAAAGTATGGCGTGTGCATGAGGCCTAAGGTCTTGTCCACGCTGGGTTATGCATGTGTGCCTATCACTTTCCAATAAGTGAATAGCAGCTCTACATGTTCAGTTTCTTAGTTAGGGAATTTGCATAGCTTGCAGTGCTATGCTCTTTCCATAGCTCTCTTGCACAGCAATGGGAGCTACTGAAACAGCGAGCGCCAGAGTCGCCATTACTCATCTTAGTAACAGCGAGATGAGACAACCCCTTTAAGGAGGGTGACAATTCATGACCATCCTGCTCTTGGCAGCAGTCAGAACATGGTCCATTCCCAGATAGGTAGGTGTAGGTCTCAGCTAGACCGAGACCAATACCTGTTTAATGACCTATAAGGCCTATAGACCAGAGATTCCAAAGAAGGTGCCAGAGTAAATACAAAGTATATGTAACATTTCTTTATACCTGTCTGATGTGCATACTCGTTGTCTTCTAGGTTTTCCGGACTCTGAAACATGGACTGAAATAGGTTTGGTGATAATAATGAACCCAGGGCTTGTCCAGCAGTCTAAACCAGAAAAGAACAATGTTATAAAACTTACAGGATACTCCCCCTTCCCTCTCCAAGCATTGCCTTCTTTCTGGCAAGGATCCTTTCATATCTGAGGGGAAAACTCTATATATACTCAGAATCAGTGAACTGTATGCTGCTTTCTACCTGCATGCACATGTATGATAAAAACTCAAAAGCCAGTGAGAACCTAGAAAGACAAAACATTGCTACAATTTATTAAAGGGATTATCTCGGATGTTAGCTGGGGGGTCCACACACTGTGACCCTCACCAATCTCTACAACAAAGATCCAGAGGAGCTATGTGTCCTCTGTAGGCTGGATGATCGGCTTATGATATTCATTAGCAGTTTTTGTGCCCTCTGGAAAAAGCTAACTAAAGATTCTACACCCACTGTTATCATGAGGATTACCCTGACATAACATCTTCCCTCACAACAGCAGTAAACAAAATATGGATTATCTATCTATACATGAGGTCTTATCATTTGTGTTGACTGCCAAGGAAGGACAGTATTTAGCATTTTTATTTTTAATGGTATAGTACTGTCAAAATGAAAAACAGCCAAAGATAGTAAAAAAAGTTTTCTACTAATATGGAGTTAAAAAATACCCCTTTGTAATAGAAGTGGTGTCCCTTTAATTATTCTTACTTAGCTAAATTACTTACTCCATCTGCATTTTCCCGCAGTTCTGAATCAGTGGATAAAGTACTTAAATCACTGAGGCAGAGCCAATGGTTTGTGTCCTGCATAAAGGAATAAAAAATGTATGAGTTTGAGCAATATAACTGCTTATGGTCTGGTCATGTTTGATCCATAAGTTAGCATTTTTTTTTTTTTGCATAAACATAATAGCCCTAAAACGGTGGAACAAAGCTTTGTATCAATATGTTATACGATCATTTTGGCGACAAAATGACTACTAATGTGTAAAATGTAAGACCATGGTTCCCAGTCTGAAGCTGGAAGGGGTGGTACTGGGCTCCTTCAGTCATTTTCATATATTTTTTTAATACATAAGAACTGAGGGCTGACCAGATTTGACATGTCTTTCTCACTTCCGCAAAAGTTATTATCATGTAGATAAAGTTAATACAAGGCACTTACTAATGTATTGTTATTACCCATATTGCCTCATTTGCTGGCTGGATTCATTTTTCCATCACATTATACACTGCTTGAATGCAGGGGTTACGACCACCATGCAATCCAGGACATTATTATAGTAAGTAGCGCCGGCCTCTCTGTAGGAGCACACATAGACATGCATGCACAGAAGCATCTGTCTCGGCCACCTCGTATTTGTGCTGCAGCAGTGACCATAACCCCTGATAAATGCCATTTGCTGAAGTGAGACAATCCCTTTAAAGGGGATGTTCAGGATTTTAATACTAATGGCCTACCCTGGGGATAGGCCATCAATATCTGATTTGCGGGGGCCCGATACCCCGATGATCAACTGTTTCTGGGTAGCTTCGACACCACTAGTAAGAGCCAGAACTACACAGCACCGTTCGATGTGTAGTGGCCAGAACTGGTTACTGCAGTGCTGCTCCCTTCACTTCAATGGAAGGCAGTGCTGGAGCTACCCCGAAACAGCTGTGTGAGCAGTGTGAGGCAGAGTGCTGGGCCACCGCCAGTTAGATACTGATGGCCTATCGGGAGGATAGGCCATCGACACCAATAACCTGGAAACCTGTTGAAAGCGCTGTCCAAGAGCATAAGATATTAACTTCTAGCAAGAAATGTGATAAAAACAATTACTCGTGTTAAATTCCCAACACTCCAATGCTAATGCACTGGTGGTAACCACACTGATTGTGTGCTGTACATCCACGTGAATCACTGGACTCAGCAGTAATGTTACTATGCAGGCCATGGGACCACTGAGTGTAGTTTTTATTTTTTTATAAATTTTAGAAGATTTTCTCCACTTCAGTTAATTTCTTAACTTCTGGACAACCCCTTTAAAGGGGTATTCCCATCTGAGACAATGGGGGCATATCGCTAGGATATGCTCCCATTGTCTGATAGGTGCAGGTCCACACCAAGAACGGAGTGAGGAAGGTAGTGGCCAGAGGATCCCGTGTCCGGACACTCTCCCCCCAATACTCGATAGGTGCTTGCCCGGCCACCGCTCCGACCACCGCTTCGGCAGTCCTATAAAAATGAATGGAGAGCGGCTGCGCATGTGCAGTGCACCCTCCACAACTTTTGGGGCTCCGTTCTTGGGACCTGCACCTATCAGACAATGGGGCATACCTCTTTAACTAGTGAAAAGAAAACAGTAGAAAATGGTGTGTGTACCTTGCATGTCAGATACTTATATCTGCCTAACTTGGGGGAGGGGGCAACACTAACCTGTTGTAATAGTCACATTTTTTGTAGTTAGCTCATCAATTTGATATACACAAACCTAGAAGGGGTGAATATAGTTTCATTTCGTACCTCTGCATTGCTGGCAAACTGATCATCCACACCAGTAAGATCGTGATCTTTTATGTGATTTTTCAAGCTGAACTGTGTGCTGAATGTTTTCTCGCATCCATCACTGGTGCAAACAAATGGTTTTTCTCCTGGAAACGGAGAAGAAACGGATCTTAATCGGAGAAGCCTCGATAATCTTTGTACACACGTTGGCACAGAAAGTAGCACTCACCCATATGCTTCCTGGCATGCGTTTTTAGGTGGTGGCTGGCTGCAAATGCTTTGCCACATCCATCATGGTCACATCTGCATCATTAGATAAGACAAAATTAAAAGTTTTAAAACAGACATGAAATCACCGAAACAAAGTAAGGAAGTCTTCCTAGAAACGACATCTGTACCAATTTTGTCAATTTCAAACTACATCCAATGTTTTCTCCATTCACACTCCGAGTCTGGCAGTCTGTCTGGGATATAGGTGACCTGTAACTCAAACTGTCTGAGGCAGTACCACTGCACTTCAGTAACAGGAAACTAAGAGAATTTCTAATTTAGCTTTAGACATGGAAAGAGAAGAAAACATTAATTACCTTGAATTCTGCAGATGAAAGAAAAAATCAACATAGCTTTAGCCCCAAAGTCATTTTGGGCCTTTAGGAACACTGAATTTTTTTCACCTTAGAGTTCCGAGCTAAAGTTATTTTCTTATCAATATGGATTTTTTGGATTTCTATATGTACCATTTTGAGGTACATATAGGTAAGCATTGGGCAAACTGCGCCACTATTAGCAAAGAGCAAGGAGTTTTCACTTCTCTCCACGTCCAGTTCTCCACGTTCACTTGTGGTCAGACGGTGGCTGAAGACTGTCACATGTAGAGCCCGGCCCATTGAGCAGCAGCTGCAATACAGCCACAAGCCCACACAGATTACTATTGTTACAGGGGTTGTACAGTGTCAGGATAGGTCACCAATATCAGATCGGTGTGAATTGGCTGTTTGAAGGGATCACCACGCTCTTCTCATCCGCACACTGTCTAGCTTTACTGTGCTCTTGAACGGGACGAGCAGTTGTAGCTACACAGCACCACGTCTACGAGCTTACACATTGAAAAGGATGTAGTGCTCAAACCCCTTCGACCAGCTGATCTGGAGGGGTGCCAAGATTCAGAACTCTACTGATCTAATATTGATGACCTATCCTGAGGATACGTCGTCAATTTCCTGATCGCATGGCTTGCCGAAAACTGAGTGGCCATAAACAAACAGCAAGAAGTTAGCACTTCTTTCACTAGTAGTCCGCCGTACAGTGGCCGCTATGTGTGATAGCCCCCTTAACGTCTTTGTACTTGTGGTGGGAATAAGAATAGGTTATGAGATGTTATCCAGCTGAAGCTAGCATCATAATGTTAAGAAGAATGTGAATGGACATAATCATACCGGAATGGTTTCTCCCTCGTGTGCGTGCGAATGTGCTTCCGTAAGTCGCTGTGGGTAGTGAAATACTTGCTGCAGCCTTCTGTCACACAATTGAAAGTTTCTCCTGTGTGGAGTCTTTTATGAGCTCTTAACCTACGGAAAGGAAATTGTTATAGAACAGATTATTCTAGCAATTTTCACCCACGTTTCAAGCAAGTTTTTATTTTTTTATTTACATATTTTTCCTATCGCAATCAGGGGCCAGGACCTTATGAACATGAGGATTCAGCAGCATGCACTGTGTATGGAACATCTTCATACACAGGAAATCCACTGCTCTTTTATAATGGTAAAAGTCTCAACTATAACTACTATCACGGACAATTAGAGGCGCTAAAACTAATATATTTTATTGGTATTCGTTAAAAACAGGGGATTGTGACAATACTGCCTGATACCTCGTTAGTGTCTAACTAAGTCGAATAAAAGGAACCAGGTAGGAGGTATGCATATAGTTAAATAAATGAGTCTGAGAGACCAAGTGGTCAGGGCACCACATATGCTGGAATTTTACCAGCTGGCAAGATCTGACCTTTTGTGCATCTTTATAATGAATTGGTGATTAGGATTAGTCACCAGCTCAAAAGAAGCCTCTCAGAACCCCTAACCTCCTACCCACCACTAACTATCGCTCCCACGTGCAGCGTCTAGGGCTCGGCGCGTTTCATCACAGCAGACTCATCAGGAGCAATTCATTAAGCAAGATACAAAAGCTTGTAGAGGAGAAAATAACAAAACGCTGCCACTCTGGCGGTGTGTGACGTCGTAACCGGCACTGTGCCGGCCGTGCAAACTGCCGGCATATAAAGGGAGTTAAGACACGCCCCCCCGGGGAGGCAGGAAGACGCGCAACTAATGGGAGACGAACGGGAGGGAACTCCTTAGCCCTTCGTGTCTGCAACCATCCTCCCCGACGAATAAATAAAAGGGACGACATATACAGCACAACGGCTGGGTCAGTTAAAGAAAGTGGCCTGGCATTTTGCTAGGGGATTGGTCACTAGTTTATTCTGCACATAGGGCAAGAAAAATAATGGAGAGATTCCCTTTAATTGTCATCTCCAGAGTACCCCCCAAACTAGAGTAAGCAGTGTGTAGTGTAAGGCCCCTTTCACACGGGCGAGTATTCCGCGCGGATGCGATGCGTGAGGTGAACGCATTGCACCCGCACTGAATACCGACCCATTCATTTCTATGGGGCTGTTCAGATGAGCGGTGATTTTCACGCATCACTTATGCGTTGCGTGAAAATCGCAGCATGCTCTATATTCTGCGTTTTTCACGCAACGCAGGCCCCATAGAAGTGAATGGGGTTGCGTGAAAATCGCAAGCATCCGCAAGCAAGTGCGGATGCGGTGCGATTTTCACGCATGGTTGTTAGGTGACAGTCTATTCACTATATTATTTTCCCTTATAACATGGTTATAAGGGAAAATAATAGCATTCTGAATACAGAATGCATAGTAAACTAGCGCTGGAGGGGTTAAAAAATAAATAAAAATTAACTCACCTTCTCCTCTTGTTCGCGTAGTTCCCAGTCTCTTCTTTACTTCTTAAAAGATGAAAATACCGGCTAGGACCTGTGGTGACGTCAGATCACATGCTCCAATCACATGGTCCATCACCACGGTGATGTACCATGTGATTGGAGCATGTGATCTGACGTCACCAAAGGTCCTTTAGCCCACAAAGAGACCGGGAACTCCGCGAACAAGAGGAGAAGGTGAGTTAATTTTTTTATTTTTTTTTAACCCTCAATTGACCACCTACTATGCATTCTGTATTCAGAATGCTATTATTTTCCCTTATAACCATGTTATAAGGGAAAATAATAACATCTACACAACACCTAACCCAAGCCCGAACTTCTGTGAAGAAGTTCGGGTTTGGGTACCAAACATGCGTGATTTTTCTCAAGCGAGTGCAAAACGCATTACAATGTTTTGGACTCGCGCGGAAAAATCGCGGGTGTTCCCGCAACGCACCCGGACCTTTTCCCGCAACGCCCGTGTGAAAGGGGCCTAAGGGGTGTATTTTTTATCTTCATACTAACTTGCATTCTGACGCTACGCTCCTACAACCCAGCAGTAAAATGCATTGAGGGGACTCCTCCTGGAGTCCTATCCCTTATAAGTGTGAGCTCTGGAGTCCTCTCAATGCAGTTTACAGCTGGTTTGTAGGAGTGCTGCATCGGCAAATGAGTATGAAGATAAAAATTACATAACCGGATCGGCATCACTTACACTATACACTGATTACTCTAGTTTGGGGAAGGAACGTTTCGAAGCTGTCAGATTCCCCTTAAAGAAGAAGAGTTTGTACTGTGTGCACCAGGGCTGTGGAGTCGGTAGATAAATGCTCCGACTCCTCAGTTTTTGGTACTTCCGACTCCAACTCCTCTGTATTTAATATGCAAATGTATTTTATACATTCCTTGAAGGAAAGAAAGGCAACATACATGTCATTACCACCGAACTACTGGCTAGGAAGCTGCTGATCTTCTGCTGAAGATAGGGCAGTGGGGGGATCCAGGACGGGGCAGGGGAAGGGGCATTTATTGTAAAACATGATTTCCCTAGTAGAATCCCATAGTCATGTTTAAAGTTTAAGCTAACAATCTGAGTTTACAAGTTTTTATAGCCTTAGCTGAATGACAGCAGTTTTTCAAATGGTTTACAGCTTCAGTCTTGAGCATTGACTATCCATTCCCGTCACTTATACAAGTGTCTAGTCCTGCACAAAACATATTTACTTAATCAGTTATCAGTGAGAGGCTAGGTTAACCATGGGCGTTGCGTTCCCTGTAACAGCGGAACACAACACAATGGAAAGTATAAGTATTGCCGCTCCTTAACTGTGCGTTGCGTGCCATATAGTGAAGCATATGAAAAGCATGCTTCTTCACGATCACTTAACGTGTTCGTTTTGCGGTAACGTGACGCACTGCATGCATTGGCCTTTATTCTTACAGTAGAGTACCGTATTTTTCGCAAAAGTGGGGGAAAAATAGCAGTGCGTCTTATGGGGCGAATGCTGCGATCGTCCGGTGAATAGGCTGAGAGGGAGGAGGGGCTAGGGGCCGGCATCTGTTTCTGTAATGGCACCGGGCCCCGCTCACTGTAGTATACGGTAATCATATCTAACTTGTGGGTATTGTTAAAGTATTCCAATCATCTTAAATCTAGCGCTGTACTACTTACTACTAACTTCTTGGCAGTCAGGAGGCCGGGTGGGAGCTCGTAGCGTAGCTCACTACGTTACGCGCCTGCTCCGCCCACTTTATGAATGAAGCAGGCATCGGGCCCCGCTGCCATTACAGAAACAGATTCCGGCCCCCATTCACTACACAGGGACACTGTTATGGGGTGGATCTGTGGATGACACATAAGATAAGATGCTATATATGTGTCATCCACAGATGCCCCCACAATGATCCCCATAACAGTGCCATCCACAGATGGCCCCATAACAGTGCCATCCACAGATGGCCCCATAACAGTGCCATCCACAGATGGCCCCATAACAGTGCCATCCACAGATGGCCCCATAACAGTGCCATCCACAGATGGCCCCATAACAGTGCCATCCACAGATGGCCCCATAACAGTGCCATCCACAGATGGCCCCATAACAGTGCCATCCACAGATGGCCCCATAACAGTGCCATCCACAGATGGCCCCATAACAGTGCCATCCACAGATGGCCCCATAACAGTGCCATCCACAGATGGCCCCATAACAGTGCCATCCACAGATGGCCCCATAACAGTGCCATCCACAGATGCCACCATAACAGTGCCATCCACAGATGCCACCATAACAGTGCCATCCACAGATGCCACCATAATAGTGTCATCCACAGACCACCATTAGTTCAAACCCCACCAAAAGCACACTTTTGGTTCAAAATATTTTTATTCTTATTTTCCTACTCAAAAACCTAGGTGCGTCTTATGGGCATGTGCGTCTTATATGGCGAAAAATAAGGTAATTAATTATAACTTTTTGTGAATTGGGACATTTAAACTTGCTTTTTTTTAAAATTCCAATTTAAATCTAGTAGTCGGAGTCTGTTCATTTTTTGCCGACTCCAGATACCCAAAATTGTCTCAGACTCAGACTCCTCGACTCCGACTCCACAGCCCTGGCTTGCACATGTGGGAACATGTGGGCTTGTCATGGACCATGGCCTCCAGAAAAGCTACAACGTTCTGCCCCGAGTAACAGAAGAAAGAGTCGCTCTGGAGTACAATGGGCAGACCAAAAGAAAAGAAACATTTAGGAGGATGTTTTTGGTTGGGCTTGCTTTAGAGCCATGAAGCTTGCCTGAGCAGACTTAAAACCAGGTTTTTTATTTCTTTAGTTCTGATGACTTTTTGAAGACTTGTGGATGTAGACAAAAGACATAGGTGGCATCCATGAACTCTGCACATTGTGAACTTTAATTTTCAGGAGGTGGGTAGAAGGTGACGACTTGAGAAGGGTAGAAGATGGGCAATATGTCCATAAACCCAGGCAGCAAAAAAGGGTTAAAGGAGGCCGAGAACAGCCGCTAATCTAGATCAGGGAAACTAGAAGAGACAAAAATCTGTGGGCAAGGAGGAACAGGAGGCTGCAGGACCTATTGTCCACCAGGTGACTACATCCATTAACCTGAAATGAAAAGGGCAATGAGTTTGTCGCGCTGTTCTTCTACACATCCATTACCCTAACCACACGGCTGTAATTTAATATAACAGGGATCTAATATTAGGAAATAAACAGCAGGCAAACAAAGGGTCCGAGTTATCAATGCGTTAATGCCACAAAAGTGGCATAATAGAAGTTGCAAATTATGGCGCACGCTAGGGGTGGGCGATATGGCCTTAAATCTATATTGCGATATAATTTTAAGCATGATCGATATGCGATATATTCTATATTTCGGGGGGTTTAAACTTTTTATTTAATAACTATTAGCCTCCTTAGGGGCTAGAACCCTTGTCCTACTCACCCTAATAGAGCTCTATTAGGGTGAATAGGACTTCACACTCTCCCTGCTGCTCTGTGCATAGTACACACAGCAGCAGGGAGCCGACTGTGGCAGACAGGGCTTCAGTAGCGTCCTGGCTGCCATGGTAACCAATCGGAGGCCCGCGATTACACTGCTGGGGCTCCGATCAGAAGCTACCACCCTGGGGCCACTGCCACCAATGATTTAATCGTGTGGAACGGGGGGGCCCGCAATTAATGTAATACTTTGAAGAGGGGGAGTAGAAGGGAGGGGCTGTGGCCACTGCGCCACCAATGAATATAGTTAATATGCCCGAATACAAACGTAGCTACCTGCATATGCCGGCCATATCCCATACCTGGCCTCTATTACTGCGCGCCGTGATCCACCCCAATTAACCCCTCCTCCTCTCGGTTCTCATTAGTGGCGCAGTGGCCACAGTCCCTCCCCTCCTCCTCCTAGTCTGTTCTCATTGGTGGTCAGCGGCAGCCGCACACAGTGGGGAGGGAGGGACTCTCCTTCTCAACTGTGCCGGCTCAGGAGAACATGGTGAGTGCCGAGAGCGGTGCATGCCCTGTTCTACTGCGATATAAACAAAATCTCTATCGTTGGCCAGATTTATATCTTTTATATCGCATATCGTCTATATCGCCCACCCCTAGCGCACGCTATATTTCTGCAATCATTTTCAATTTTGTCTAATTATTACCAATTTTCGAAATGAAAAGTAGACAGGGTGAGGCTTCCTGCGGTCTGAAAGATTTACGATCATTTACGGTAAACTTTAAATGAAATGTATGCCAGCTATAAAGCTAGATTACAGTTTCTGGTTCATGGGCAGCCAGAAGATGCGGAAAATTTATGAAAAGTCCTGTGCCCCCCCCACAGACACACACACAGTATATGTGAGGGCAGATCTCAACTTTCTTTGTTCTATGTGCGCTGAGAATAATGAATTTAACCCTCATCGAACAATGAGGTACATGTACATCATTGGTCACTAGAGAAGGTATGGAGAGGGCTCAGGGGCTGATCACGCATACATGGTAGGTACCCGCTCTATTAAAACCACCTACAGTTTAGGCTACTTTCACACTGGCGTTTCTGGGCCCGCTTGTGAGATCCGTTTCAGGGCTCTCACAAGCGGCCAAAAACGGATAAGTTCAGCCCCAATGCATTCTGAATGGATAAGGATCTGTTCAGAATGCATCAATTTGGCTGCGTTTGGTCTCCGTTGCGTTTTTTAGACGGTCACTAAAACGCAGCTTGCAGCGTTTTGGTCACCGTCTGACGATGCGGAGCCAAATGGATCAGTCTAGACTTACAATGTAAGTCAACGGGGACGGATCCGTTTTTCACTGACACAATATGGTGCAATTGAAAACGGATCTGTCCCCCATTGACTTTCAATGTAAGTCCAGACGGATTTTTTTTTTTAATGAATAATGCAAATGGATTGCTTTATTGCTTGGAAAACCCCTTGAAGGCCAGTTTTAAGATACAAAACTTCTTCAAAGAATCATTCTTTCCGTTTAAAGAAACTTCGCCAGGTCCCTCATGAGATTCTCACCTGTAGAGGGTATTAAAAGCCTTTTCACAGCCTTGTACATCACATTCAAAAGGCTTCTCTTTAGTGTGTACACGAACGTGGATCTTGAGGCTGTACGAGGTAAGAAATGCCTTCCCACAGCCCTCCTGGTTGCATACAAAAGTGTATTCCCCTCGATGGGTTTTCTGGTGGGTGCGCAGATTGCCGGGTGTGCTGTACGTACGAAGGCAGCCTTCAAATGTACACTGATAGCGCTTCACCTGCAATACAAGATCATGACACATATGACTATTTAAGAAGGGTGTCTGCTAAGGAGGTTCACAGGTACGGTTTTGGATACATGCGTTGGGGTTTGTGCCATAAAGGGAGGAAAGAAGTCTCTCCTAAAATGACACATCGCCTCAATGTGCAGCAATGACCTCCATTCTTCATGTCTGAAGTTTTCCGGGGGTTTGATATTGATGACGTATCCTCAGGATAGGTCATCAATATCTGATCGGTGGAGTGCTGGAATTCGTCCCTGTACCAATCAGCCTCTTCCTAGGCCCATTGGTCGCATGGCCTAGGTGCATCTTGGTCCCGTTCAACTGACTGGACCTTGTCTGCAATACCAAGTTCAGCCACTAACAAGGCATGGCACTGTGCCTGCTATACTGCGATGGAGTGGCAGAACACACCAGAGCACCGCAGCCCCTAAGCGGCAGGGATGCCAGGTGTCGGACCTCCACTGATCAGATATTGATGACCTACCTGAGGATACCAATATTCTTCTCCCAGAAAACTACTTTAAAATGGCCATACTTTTCAGATCCAGTCATTACACCAATCACGCAACTTATTTTAACGTACAGTCAGGTCCATAAATATTGGGACATCGACACAATTCTAAGATTTTTGGCTCTATACACCACCACAATGGATTTAAAGTGAAGCGAACAAGATGTGCTTTAACTGCAGACTGCCAGCTTTAATTTGAGGGTATTTACATCCAAATCAGGTGAACGGTGTAGGAATTACAACAGTTTGCATATGTGCCTCCCACTTGTTAAGGGACCAAAAGTAATGGAACAGAATAATAATCATAAATCAAACTTTCACTTTTTAATACTTGGTTGCAAATCCTTTGCAGTCAATTACAGCCTGAAGTCTGGAACGCATAGACATCACCAGACGCTGGGTTTCATCCCTGGTGATGCTCTGCCAGGCCTCTACTGCAACTGTCTTCAGTTCCTGCTTGTTCTTGGGGCATTTTCCCTTTAGTTTTGTCTTCAGCAAGTGAAATGCATGCTGAATCAGATTCAGGTCAGGTGATTGACTTGGCTATTGCATAACATTCCACTTCTTTCCCTTAAAAAACTTTTTGGTTGCTTTTGCAGTATGCTTTAGGTCATTGTCCATCTGCACTGTGAAGCGCCGTCCAATGAGTTCTAAAGCATTTGGCTGAATATGAGCAGATAATATTGCCCGAAACACTTCAGAATTCATCCTGCTGCTTTTGTCAGCAGTCACATCATCAATAAATGCAAGAGAACCAGTTCTATTGGCCGCCATACATGCCCACGCCATGACACTACCACCACCATGCTTCACTGATGAGGTGGTATGCTTAGGATCATGAGCAGTTAATTTCCTTCTCCATACTCTTCTCTTCCCATCACTCTGGTACAAGTTGATCTTGGTCTCATCTGTCCATAGGATGTTGTTCCAGAACTGTGAAGGCTTTTTTAGATGTCGTTTGGCAAACTGTAATCTGGCCTTCCTGTTTTTGAGGCTCACCAATGGTTTACATCTTGTGGTGAACCCTCTGTATTCACTCTGGTGAAGTCTTCTCTTGATTGTTGACTTTGACACACATACACCTACCTCCTGGAGAGTGTTCTTGATCTGGCCAACTGTTGTGAAGGGTGTTTTCTTCACCAGGAAAGAATTCTTCGGTCATCCACCACAGTTGTTTTCCGTGGTCTTCCGGGTCTTTTGATGTTGCTGAGCTCACCGGTGCGTTCCTTCTTTTTAAGAATGTTCCAAACAGTTGTTCTGGCCACGCCTAATGTTTTTGCTATCTCTCCGATAGGTTTGTTGTGTTTTTTCAGCCTAATGATGGCTTGCTTCACTGATAGTGACAGCTCTTTGGATCGCATCTTGAGAGTTGACAGCAACAGATTCCAAATGCAAATAGCACACTTGAAATTAACTCTGGACCTTTTATCTGCTCATTGTAATTGGGATAATGAGGGAATAACACAGACCTGGCCATGGAACAGCTGAGAAGCCAATTGTCCTATTACTTTTGGTTCCTTAACAAGTGGGAGGCATATATGCAAACTGTTGTAATTCCTACACCGTTCACCTGATTTGGATGTAAATACCCTCAAATTAAAGCTGACAGTCTGCAGTTAAAGCACATCTTGTTCGTTTCATTTCAAATCCATTGTGGTGGTGTATAGAGCCCAAAATGTTAGAATTGTGTCGATGTCCCAATATTTATGGACCTGACTGTATGTACCCACCTAATAATCACAATAGACATTTTTAGGTTGCTTTCTGGGTATTTTTCACATGTCCGAGTTCAGTATTGATGGACAAGTGTTTCTCTTCTCCAAACTATAACTATGGACTTTATAATTGATAATGGACTTATTTCCCAGTCACTCAGTGTAAATGTTGCGCTTGCTCTGGAGTTGCCATGGCAGCATCAACAGGCTAAGGGTCCATTCACACGTCCGTAATGTATTGCGGATCCGGCCGGCACCCCCATAGAACTGCCTATTCTCGTCCGCAATGTTCTATTTTTTTCCGAAGCCGCAGACCGGAAGATCGGGGGCGCGCTCCAGAAATGTGGATCGCACACTGTGTGTTGTCCGCATCCATTCCTGCCCCATAGAGAATGAATGGGTCCGCACCCATTCCGCAGAATTGCGGAACGGGTGCGGACACATTCACAGATGTGTGAATGGACCCTAAGGGCTCATGCACACGAATGTATTTACTTTCTATGTCCGTTCCATATTATTTTTTTTTGTGGACCGTATGTGGAACCATTCATTTCAATGGTTCCGCAAAAAAAACTGAAGTTATTCCGTGTGCATTCCGATTCCGTATGTCCATGTTTCCGTTCCGCAAAAAAAATAGAACATGTCCTATTATTGTCTGCATTACGGACAAGGATAGTACAGTTCTATTAGGAGCCAGCTGCTCTGTTCGCAAAATACGGAATGCATACGGATGCCATCCGTATTTTTTTGTGGACTGCAAAATACATACAGTCGTGTGCATGAGCCCTGAAGCAGCTGTACACATCAGATAAACAGTTCAAATTTTGGTAGGATTCACCAGCTTTACTGGCCCTGTAGGCATAAATAGTAAAAAGCTTTAATTAGTCATATGCCGTGTAACATTCCATATTCTCCTTGGAGATGGAAAATTACAAGATGCCTCAGCAAAAACACACTTCCTTAATGGCAATTTTATTGCGTACTACGCAAGATCACTTCCTGTTCTCATTTCCTTAAAAACAGGCACAACAACTGTCATTGTATCAGACAAGTCAGAAATGAAAAGAACACTGACAGGTGAAGTAAATCATTCGGATTATCTCGTGATAATGGTACGTGTCAAGGGGTGGGATGTAGGGCTGCAGCTAGCGATTATTTTAGTAATCAAGTATTCTACCGATAAGGGTCCACTCACACATCCGTATATATGTTTTGCGGATCCGCAAAACACGGACACCGGCAATGTGCGTTCCATTTTTTCGGGAACGGAATTGCGGACCCGCATTTCCGGATCTGGGCAGCACATCGTGCGGCCCCATAGAAAATACGGAACAGAATTGCGGACGTGTGATTGGACCCTTAATTCAACGATTAATTGAGTACTCTAATAAGAAAGAAACTAATTAAAAGAATGTTTTCTATAAAAACGAATCAACCCCCCTGCCATCAGTCTCTCCATCCCTTGCGCCATCAGTTCCCCCTTCCTTTGTAACATCAGTTCCACCTCCAGTGCCATCAGCTGCTCCCCCACCAGTTCCCCCTCCAACGCAATTAGCTCCTCCAGCAGTGCCACCAGTCATCACACAGCATCAGCTCATAGTGTGCGCTTACCTGCACCACGTCCTGACGATGTGTGTACCTCCGCAGCGATGTGCGGGCAGGCGGGTGACCATGGAGCGTGAGTAATAGCAAGCTCTTCACTCTGTGGTCACATGGCACAAACGAATCATTGATGCAAAAAATTTGCATCGAGGATTTTTCGGTGTCGAGTTAATCAATTAATTTGGGTAATGGTTTCAGCCCTAGTGGGATGTATATAGCAGCAAGTGAGCAGTCAGTTCTTGAAGATGGGCAGGCGTAAGGATGTGAGGAACAAATGGTGATGGCTAAGTGACTGGGTGAGAGCCTTGTAGGGGGTCTCTGGACTGTAGTGGTTAGTACCCACTAAAAGTGGTCTAAGGAAAGACAGCCGACCAACTGGTAAAGGGGCTGTGTGTGGGGAGTGAAGGACAGCCCGCCTGGTCCAATCCCCAAGGAGCTATGAGAGAGGCCTCACACGCAGTGCGCTGTAGCTTGCCACATTCTCTCAGACCGGTCAGACCGCCCATGCTGATCCTTTTCCCTCACTGACATAACCACCAATGGCCATGTGAGCATGAAAACTAGACCACGGAGGAAAGGTGGACGGCTGGGTGTGTGTCGGTGAAGGCAGTGTGACACTCGGGGCAATATTCCACCACTGGTCCTGACAGTTACGTGGTTCTTAGGGTACTTTGACACTAGCGTTTTTCTTTTCCGGCATTGAGTTCCGTCCTAGGGGCTCAATACCGGAAAAGAACTGATCAGTTTTATCCCCATGCATTCTGAATGGAGAGCAATCCGTTCAGGAAGCATCAGGATGTCTTCAGTTCAGTCATTTTGACTGATCAGGCAAAAGATAAAACCGCAGCATGCTACGGTATTATGTCCGCCCCAAATTCCGTATCAGTTGCCGGAATGCTGGATCCGGCATTAATTTACATAAAAAATACTGCAATGCCGGATCCGTCCATCCAGTCTGCGCAGACCAGTAAAAATGTGAAAAAAAATAATTAGAACGGATCCGTTTCTCCGGATGACATCCGGAGAGACGGATGTTCTTGCAATGCATTTGTAAGATGGATCCGCATCCAGATCAGTCTACAAATGCTGTCCGTTTGCATGCAGATTGCCGGATCCGGCAGGCAGTTCCAGCAACGGAACTGCCTGCCGGATCACTCTGCCACAAGTGTGAAAGTAGCCTTACTTGGACAAGTACCCCCTGCCAGGGACAGTACACCCCTTCATTGCAACAATATTCGGTGGCCTCTTTCAGCAGGTCCTATTGGATTCAGTTTGCACTAAAACTGATTGATGCATTTTTTGAGCACCAGTTTGCATCCATTTTTGTCAGTTCTGTTAGAGTTCCGTTATTTGACATGGGACACAAAGTCAATGGGGACGGAGCAGCGGTCCAACGAAATAGCGGCAGGACGGATCCGACAGGGTAAACAGCCTGTCGGATCCGTCCTGCCGCTAGTGTAAAAGTAGCCTTAGTGCTAACTGGGCATAAATAACGCTCAAAATAATGGATCCGTTTTTTTTTTTTATTCTGTTCTTTTGACAGATTAAACAAAACGGTGATGTGAACGCACCCTAAATTTCCTCTTTTAAAAACAAACAAAAAAAACCAAAACATGTAAAGTTAGAGAAAAAGGTAGAGATAAGGCCTCATGCACACGAACGTATTTTGTTTCCGTTTCATTTTTTTGTTGGTGGATAGGATGCGGACCCATTCATTCCGTGTGTCCATTCCGTAGCCCTGTATGTCCTATACTTGTCCGTTTTAGGCATTGTTTCAATAGATCCGCAAAAAAAAAAAAAAAAAGGCACACGGATGTCATCCGTTTTTTTTTTGAGGATCCGCAATTTGCGGACCGCAAAACACATACGGTCGCGTGCATGTAGCCTAAAGCAGGTGTCAGTCTCTTATACAGCTGGCATGCTGCCGGGCTGATCATTAATGACCCACCCTCCTGTTGTGTAACACTTGGAAAAACTGCAATGTCACAACTGGAAAAAAAAACATAAGGAGAGGCTTTCATAACAGATTGCTGCAGGCCGGTTACGTAATAAAGTCATATACATCTGACAACCACAAACCCACTGGCTAGGCTAGCCAATAGCCTTTACACTTCCCACCAGCAGGATTTTCTATCACCATTTTTCTGATCCTGACTCTGGAGGTGCGGAAACAAGCTGAAGGATCAGGACTTCTCACTGCTAATAGTGGTGAAGTCCATGTATATGTCACATGCGTGGTGTGAGGTTCCCCACTGTAGAAGAGGTGGAAAGCACCCTGGGAACTATGTGTAAACCACCATATGGGTTAAAGGGTTGCTGAGTTTTCAAAAAACTTTTCATATGTCATAGAAGTTTTGATCCTGGGGTTCTGAGTGCTGAGATCCCACCGATCTCGAGAAGCGCTCACATATGACGGAATGGAGATGGGCGCATAGACTTCCACTGAGGCCGTCTCCTGCAGAGAGAGAGAGCAATGCGTGAGCGCTTCTCTCTCTCCTCGTTTAGGGATCGGTGGGATCTCAGCACTCCCACCAATCAAAACTTCTATGACATCAATGATCATTTAAGGGTACTTTCACACTAGCGTTTTTCTTTTCCGGCGCTGAGTTCCGTCCTAGGGGCTCAATACTAGAAAAGAACTGATCAGTTTTATCCCCATGCATTCTGAATGGAGAGTAATCCGTTCAGGATGCATCAGGATGTCTTCAGTTCAGTCTTTTGGACTGATCAGGCTTTTCAGAAAAACGTAGCATGCAGTATTTTTACCTCCGGACAAAAATCCTGAACACTTTGACTGATCGCCGGATCCGGCCTTTTTCCCATTGACTTGCATTAACGCCGGAACCGGCGCAGTGTGTTCCGTCAAACCGGATCCGGCTTTTGCATGTTAAACCCGAAAAATGTGAAAAAAAAAGTTAAAGTCCATAAATGGCGGATCCGTTTTTTCCAATGCATTTTTTCATTGTGATCAAAATCCTGATCAGGATTCAAATGTAATCCCTTTTTACACGTTTTTCCGGATCTGGCGGGCAGTTCCGGTGTCGGAATTGAACGCGAGATTTAAACTACGCTAGTGTGAAAGTAGCCTAAGTTAGGTAAGAAAAACTTAAGACGTGTCCCTCAACATTTTTAAATGAGAAAAATGATATTTCCAATCTGCTATGGAATATTTCTTCCCACCAAAGAGCCAATTCTGCCGGGGAAAGCCTGGTCTGTCTGCAGAGGAAACGTGAATGAAGGGCCTATGCATGTGTCCGCAGGGGCTGTCTTCATCAGACACTCCCTTTAATAAGGCGTTGTGCCCAAGTATTGCCATGTGGCAGGGCAGCTATTGAAATTAAAAGGGGTCTCAGCCCAACTTGCACATTTGCCTCAACTGCAAAAATCCAGCTGGGTTGGGTTTCCAAGGAGTTAAATGTAGATGACCTATCCTCAGGATACATCATCAATATCTGATTAGTGGAGGTCCAGCCCCCCAGCCAAGCAGATGTTGGAAGGGGCTGCAGCACTAAGGCGGCCCAGTGACGTCACATGGCCTATGTGCAACATTCAGGTGAAAGGGGCTGCGCTGCAATGCCAAGCATAGTCAACCATCCAATGTACATGAATATGAAGATACCGCAGTGCCCCAGGGGAGCCAGGAGTCAGACCCGCACCCATCCCTATCCTGAGGATAGCTCATCAATATGCAAGTCCCAGAAAATCCCTGTAGATCAGGGGTGAACAACCTTTTCTGGTTGGGGGCCACCTCGTCAGCCTGAACCATTTCCAAGGGCCGAAAATAAAACTTAAAGTGGTATTACCAACTGAAAGACTATGTTTACAGCATATTGAACACACAGTATATATCAGTTACACTTCCAGGATTCCCATCTGATGGAAGAATACATGAAAGATACATGTGAGCAGCCACAAGACCTAGACATACATTTCTGTTACCAGAGGGTTGGGGGCCGCACACCATAGTATCGGGGGCCGCAGGTTGTGCACTCCTGCTGTAGATGAATGTATTTGGATCTATACAGTATGCACACGTACATACAGAGGTCGCACTGAGCATTTTTACCCTGCTGAAAAAGTCTAACCTCTGTCCCTAAGGGCTCATGCACACAAACGTATGTTTTGTTCGTGTCCGTTCCGTTTTTTTTGTTGGCCCATATGCAGAACCACTCACTTCAATGGGGCCGCAAAAAAACAGAAATGACCCCGTGTGCGTTCCATGTTCGTATGTCTGTTCCGCAAAATAATATTATATAGGATAGGGCTGTTCTAATATCTTCAAAACAACGGTCGCGTGCATGAGCCCTAATACACAGGCCTTTATGAAAATGGGATCGGATGCCCATATGCCCATCTGAATAAAGCCGACACGGTACGGCCGGAGCTTAGCAGCTGCTGATCTCACTGATCCTTAAAGGGGTTGTCTGTGGTCATTGAAAATATCAGACAATATCTTAGGCCTCTTTCAGACGGGCGTTGCGGGAAAAGGTGCCGGTACGTTGCGGGAACATGCGCGATTTTTCCGCGCGAGTGCAAAACATTGTAATGCGTTTTGCACGCACGTGAGAAAAATCGTGCATGTTTGGTACCCAAACCCGAACTTCTTCACAGAAGTTCGGGCTTGGGATCGGTGTTCTGTAGATTGTATTATTTTCCCTTATACCATGGTTATAACTAAAGGGGAAATAATAGCATTCTGAATACAGAATGAATCGTACAATAGCACTGGAGGGGTTAAAAAAAATAAAAAATAAAAAAATAATAATAATAATTTAACGCACCTTAATCCACTTGATCGCACAGCCGGCATCGCTTCTGTCTCTTTCTTTGCTGTGTGGAGGAACAGGACCTGTGGTGACGTCACTCCGGTCATCACATGATCCATCACCATGGTAAAAGATCATGTGATGACCGGAGTGACGTCACCACAGGTCCTTTTCCTCCACACAGTAAAGAAGGAGACAGACGAGATGCCGGCTGCGCGAACAAGTGGATTACGGTGAGTTATATTATTTATTTATTTATTTTAACCCCTCCAGTGCTATTTTACTATGCATTCTGTATTCAGAATGCTATTATTTTCCCTTATAACCATGTTATAAGGGAAAATAATAATGATCGGGTCTCCATCCCGATCATCTCCTAGCAACCGTGCGTGAAAATCGCACCGCATCCGCATTTGCTTGCGGATGCTTGTGATTTTCACGCAACCCCATTCATTTCTATGGGGCCTGTGTTACGTGAAAAACGCACAAAATAGAGCATGCTGCGATTTTCACGCAACGCACAAGTGATGCGTGAAAATCACCACTCATGTGAACAGTCCCATAGAAATGAATGGGTCGGTATTCAGTGCGGGTGCAATGCGTTCAACTCACGCATCGCATCCGCGCGGAATACTCGCCCGTGTGAAAGGGGCCTTAAAATAAAAAATCATCCTATACTCATCCCTTTTTCTGCTCGTTTACAGTGTCTCCCACTGAGGACGGTGATTGGCTGCAGCACTGCCGCAGCCAATCACTGTTCTCACCGGTAGACTGCTGAGGAAACTGATTGTCTGTAGCTGTGATGTACTGGAACATAACCACGGCTGATTGTGAAGAAGCAGTGCAGGAGGTGCAGACCAACGCTTTT
This sequence comes from Bufo bufo, assembly GCF_905171765.1. NCBI lineage: Eukaryota > Metazoa > Chordata > Amphibia > Anura > Bufonidae > Bufo > Bufo bufo. Next base: position 346,411,854 of record NC_053391.1, on the reverse strand, counting down.
TTGGACGAGTATAAGATGATTTTTTATTTCAGGCTATTGGGGGGGGGGGGGGGCGCTATTCTGAGATTTTTAATTGGTTAGGGGATACATTGGGCCCATAGTACTGTGTTGGAGTGACAGAACCATCACCCAAGAATACAGGACACAGACAAGCCCACGACGGTCAGACAAGCCCCTTCACTATGCTGAGACCCACCCCTGCCAGATAATGCCACTGCAGAGATGTGCTCTGGATGGAATCTTGTCTGTGAAATTGGCCTGGGCAATGAATGGAGCGCACCCGTTCAACCTGTCGGGGGAACAGGGACCCCATTCTCGTGCCAGGGGTCAGACCACTCCAATTAGTTAATTACCCCCTAGCCATTACATTATTTTCCATTGACACAGCCGTATGAGGGCCTGGTTTGTTAACATTTACTAACCAGTTTTGGGGGGGAAAAAAGCTATTTAAATTAACGATGTTCACTGGGTGACATAACTAGCACGAATCTTCTCTTTTATGGGTCAGTACGATTGGAGCGATACCAAATATCTATAGTTTTATCTTTTGTTTGTCTTTTACTACTTTTGCATAATATTAGTATTTACTTCACAAATGAAAACGTTCCGAGAGCCATAACTTATCTGCGACTTGCCATATGTTGGCTTGTTCTTGTGGTTTTGTTTTGCAAAATGAGATGTGGCTTTCATTGGTACCATTTTTGGGGCACCTAGGACTTATTAACATTTAATATTTTTTTCTTGGGGGGGGGCAAACACAGAAGGTCTCCCTGTGTAGTCCATCTTTTCAATGACGATTGCAAGGAGATGCAGTCTGTCATTTTTCAAGTTTTTTTTTCATACAGGTGAAAAAGCGGAAGACAAACGGATGTAATCTGGATGGAAAAGACTGAAAAAATGATCCCAAGCACAAAGGGATGGGCCTAACATGCAATATTCTGAGCCGCAATTCTTACAACCTGAGCCAGCCAGTAGCTGGGGGATCAGCCACCTCCGGCACGCCAGCAGTTCTGAAACTACAACTCCCAGAATCCTCCTTTCACTTCTATGAACTGCCAAGCATGTGTGCATGCAGGGAAGGCTAGGCTACATTCAGCCGGATACTACCGTTACTAGTGCCGGAGTTCACCTGATCCAGCAGTGCCGGATACTACCTGGCCGCTTTCCAGTGAAATGCCAGCTTTCGGCAGGACAAAAAACAACTGCATGCATTTTTTGTCTGGCGAAACCCAGTACTGATGCTGGAAAACGGTCGGATCACCACCGGACCACATTATAGTATATGAGGTCCGGCAGTGAACAGTAGTATTCGCCACTGCTGGATCAGGTGAACTTCGGCTGTTCTCGGACAGAATAGCCTGCGGGATCCGGACATATGGGCATGTGAACGTAACCTTATGCCATCTATAGGATTAGGATATCTGTCCTGAAGTATTAGGGATCCATACTACCGCGGCCTCACACTCTGGAAAGGACCTGGATCTATTAGTACCCCAGCAATTAAAGGAATACTTGCTTAGTGGCCGGTCAGTTAAATGGACTGGTACATCACCATTGACAGCTCGGCAACCATAAAGGGTTAAAGGGGTGTTTAAAGGCTCCCCAGAATTGGAGTGAAATGGCTGCTTTGCTGCTGGTTAAACAGGTTATACCGACATTCATCACGTCAGAAGAGTCAGAGCTTTATAAATGAAGGCTAATAATAAAAGGTAAAGCTGAGGAACATCAGAGGCGTACTAACAACCATAAAACGCCATATACATTACTCCCCAGTAGGTCTAACCACAAAGATCATTCTATAGGTGAAATGTAAAGGGGTTATCCAAGACCTAGAATGCCCCCTCACACAGAATGTACTTACCTCGGTGTCGCTTCTTATGCCGGTACGGGCACTGCGTCTTCTCCCCGTCATGCAGATGAAAACATCCGGCGTCGGGGGGCAGCCAATAGGAGGCCGCGACAGGAACGAGCCTCCCTAGCATCATGGGTGACGCTAAGTAGCCACCCTTAAGACACAGTATATCCGTTCCCGACAACACTGGTATCAAGTAACTGATACACTGTCGAACAATGTCCACTATTGAATCTGTATTCAGCGCACTCTGTATGGAGACTGACTGTAGGGTTCCACCCCAATAGATCCAATAAAAATTAACAGCAGCCTTATATATCGATGCTTAGGTACATTTATTGATGTTAGTTTCACGGTCAGATACACTGTGTGCAATTTTCCGGATCGATCCGGAAAAGGGGATGAGCTACCCCTTTATATACATGTGAATCCAGGGGCTGCTTCACGCCCACATGAGCGCCAGGGACGCTGCCACAGCTGGACGGCGGTTTATGTTTGTGTGTCTCTTCCACTCAAAAGATACGGCTCTGATGAGCCTAGATGCGGCGAAACGCGTAGAGCATAGGGGTTAATCCTAATGAGCAGCGAGATCAACATGAGCATTGGAGATAGCGTTTAGCCATAGTCAGATCCCACAGTCGGACTGTAGCTCTGGAGGTTTGGCAAGTTAGGGTCCAAATATCACTATCGCGGATACTACCACAGGGACAGTGGATATAGAGACGCTGAAGTCCTACCACAGGGAGGTATCTGGTGACAGAACACGTGCTATCAGACTGCCACAGTCCTGCACAACGGCAATCCCATCCCTAATCGGCCAAGCCATACATACTCCCACTGTGGGTACTGCTGCCAGTGTAGGTGACGGTGGACGGTGTTCCACAGTCTATCAATTATAGCTGCCCAATGGAAATAACAGCAGTGGCAGCTCCATCCCCTGATGAATCTACTGACTATAAAAGGATCCATAATGTTACTGTAGTTTTACCGGCGAGATGTGCTAGTTTTTTGTTTTTTTTTACCATTCTTGACAGAATCTGCAAAGATCTGAAAAGAGCCTTAAAGGTGCATTTAAAGGGAGTGATTCACATAGTTACTGTTATGGATGCAGCAGCTTACCTCCTTTTGCTTGGTTTCTGGGCACTCGGAGTGTATAGTCAGCGTGGCCCCCTCAATATTCCTAGGCATAGGGGTAGAACCAGGGTTAATAGTAAAGTGAATCTGATCTGGAGAAATGATGTGCTGAACATAGCCTTGTGTCATGGCGTCCTGGTCAGACATAAGTAAAAATCCCTCCTCATTAGCAGCATCAAGGAATGGTAAGTTAGTGCCAACGTTACTATCGTCGTCCTCCTCCTCCTCTTCATCGTCCTCATCTGTGGGCTGCCGGTCCTGCTCTATGAGGACAGTGGTGGTATCGTACACCGTGGTCCCTTCTCGCCCTCCTTTATCCAGGAACCACTTCCTCATCTTGTCATCTGGGCAGATGTCATCCTCCTCCATAGACATAAGGGCCAGTTCTGGGCTGTTTTCGCCCATTTTGGAAATCTATCTTCTGCGGAGGATACAATACTCTACCACCAGGGAGCAGAAGCAACAAGTTGTGGAGGCTTCACAGGGGCATCAGCTGCAGGACACACTGCCACATTCACATCCTCTGCCAAGCCACATGCTACAGGAAGAACGATCCTCAATGGAGATGATGAGCAGCTCAGGCTATATCCTCCACAGGGAGACAGGCAGGGACCTTCTGACATGACCAGTTCCAGCCCATGGAGGGTCTATCCAGGAACTCTATGGAGATACTTCTTCCTGTAGCTAACAGAGGACTTTAGGGCCCAGGGTCCAGCAGGCGATCACCGCAGGCTCCCCTATACACACAGCCTCATAGAAAAGAGCGGAGCTTCCTCTTCTCAGCCCACAGCAACGGCTTCTACCACTAGAAAGCGAAACTGACAGTCAAACCTGCCACTGCTCCCTGGCCGTGCCCCGGTGCCCTCAGTTCATGCCGAAACAGCGCCACTTCCTGATCCGTTTTCTTCTTCTGGCTGCTAGGAAAAGACGGAACGCCGAGAGGGACAAACAGGAATCAACGCGTTGCCTACACGCGATCACGTGACAGAGGCAAAAGGAAGTGCTAAGTGTATCACGTTATTGCTGTGGCAACCGTTCTACAGCCTGAAGTTACAACCAGATCAGTCTCTTCTGAATTTTTTTTAAACTGAACTTGTAAAATTAGAACTTTAGTATAACTATAGGATACATGCTATAGCTGAAATATTATTTCAGCTGTGTATGGAGACCCCTCTCACTAGCGCCACCTTTTTCCTTGTTCCCGATTTTCAGAGACAGTTCCGGCAAATTCAGGCTGTCCCGGCTGAAAATGGGCAGGGTAAACATAAATCCCACCCATAAGTGGGCATTTCAGGACAGGGAAAGGGCGTTCCCAGTGGCAGGGCTTAGATGCCTTGATTGCACCAACTAAACTGTTGGTAAGTATACACTTGTCATGTCCCAAGGCTTGTTAAAAAGTCAGACTTGACTTGTAGGGAGCCACTTCCAAAAGGTGGCGCTAGCGAGATGGTTCTCTTTCCCTGGGAGATACCTCTTTGCAAAGTTGTCATCATGGCAGGGGCGGACAGAGAACATAAAGCGGCCCTGGAAAAAATACTAAAAGTGGCCCCGTTTTGTAGTCGGTTGCAAACTGATGGAAGGCAGGGCCAGCAATACCATATTGTGGCACATTTATACCACCCCAACAGGGCCAAATGCCACAGTCCATCACAATATACTGCCAGCAGCACAAAATACACCCCCAAAAACTTCCACTGGCCGGCCGTGAGGAGGGCTCAGGTGTCATCCTGGGAAATTTCCCTGTAAGGTCTATGGCCAATCCACCCCTGCTTCAGGGAGATTTGACAGACTATTGAAAGTTATGCACAGCAAAAAAAAAAATTGGGTATAAACCATGCCCCTTTCAGGGCACAGCCACACTGTGGTGAGAACCACGTGGTCACGCAAGCCACGGTGGTATTCAATTAACTCAGTAACTGTTTACTCAGCACTCATTATTGCGGTATGACCACACACAGTGGCTGTGCAGCGGCGCCCGGGGATAATAGTAAGTGCAGTGAGATCCCCGGGCGCCGCTCTCCATGTCTGTATACTTAGTTCACAATGTCAGGATCGGTGAAAGGTCCTCTTTAAGGCCGCACTGTTTAGTTGGTCTTTTTGTTAATAGCCACGTAGCACCCGCAAAACTGCACGGTTGGTTGGATCCTTAAAATGGTTGTCCAGGCTTTTACTGTTGATGACCTATCCTCAGGATAGGTCATCAATATCAGATCAGCGGCACCCCCCGCCGATCAGCTGTATGAGGAGACGGCGCACACTTATTTCCTATCCACAGGACATGGTATAAGTGTTTGATTGCTGGGGGTCCGACCTTTGGGGCCTCCGACAATCACAAGAACTGGGGTCTGCAAGTGCAGCTGGACTGCCCCATGAGAAAGGAGCAGTGGTGCACATGTGCGCCCTCCGCTCCATTTGATCTGTCTAACTCCTACTCTGAAGCCTCCGCCCTGTGCCAGGTTGCCCATAGGATTCAATTTAAACTGCTCATTCTCACACACAGCTCCTTACAGTGCTGCACTCACCTACATCTCCCTCATTTCTGTCTGCCACCCTACCCGTGCTCTCTGTTCAGCCAATTACTTACGAGTGACATCCACCATAATCTGAACCTTCCACTTCCATTTCCCAGAATTCTTCTGAGCTGCACCAGTTCTCTGGAAGGCGCTACTCCTAGTAATAAGGTTAGTTCATAACATCCACTAGGTGCACCCTACGTCTTTTTAGATTAGCCTATCACATAACCTAATCTTACTTCCTCTCCATTCACTCCTCCCCCCCATCATCATTCTTCTGAATCTGGTCCACACCCTATGCACTCAGAAGCACTACACATATCAGCTTGTGACTGGCTCATGCAGCCTTATATTTACTCCCATATTGAGTTCAGATGGCTGAATCATTGTACAAATCAAGTACTTGTAAGGGCTCATGCACAGGACCATGTGCTGGCCAGGCCCGTGCTGTGGACCGCAATGCATGGGCACCGACCGTAGGGCAGCCGCATCGCGAACCCATTCACTTGAATGGGGTCTGCAACCCGCATCCGACGGTCCACACTGCAAAAAAGTAGTGGATGCACTACTTTTTTGCGGTGCGGAAGCACAGAGAGAAAACCCACGGAAGCACTCCGTAGTGCTTCCGATCCGTGTCTCCTTTCCGCACCGCACCTCCCGGATTGCGGACCCATTCAAGTGGATGGGTCCGCATCCGTTAGGAGGTGTGCACATGGCCGGTGCCCCGTGTATTGTGGACCCGCTATATGCAATACGGCCACGTCCAGGCAATAGGCATGTGCATGAGCCCTTACCTTTTCTATCTCCTCATAGATTGTAAGCTCTTGCGAGCAGGGGCCTCATTCCTCTTGTAATTACTGACCTGCCTGTTGCTATGTTATTTATGACTGTTTGTACATGAACCCCTGAACTGTAAAGCGCTGCGGAATATGTTATATAAATAAAAATTATTATTAAGAATAGAGTAATGGCTGTCAGAATATGGCGATGCAAAGAAAATGTTATTTTTTTAAAGTTTTCAATTTTTTTTACAGTACTAAAACATAATAAAAACTATATACATTTGGTATCACCATAGTCCTTCTGACCTGCAGAAAAAGTTTGTCATGTCATTTTTAGAGCACTGTGAAAGTTGTAAAAACAAAACTCCATGACAGAATTGTGTTTTTTTTATCTCAATTTCACCTCACAAATAATTCTTCCCCTCAATTTCCAGTACACATGACAGCTGCAGCTGTTACCTGCTCCCCTTGCGTCACAAGATGCAAGGGGAGCAGGTCTCCACTGGGGCCAGCTATTGGCTGCAGAGGTCACGTGTGCCCCCGCCAGCTGTTAATAGGGTATTGATACCAGCTGTGTTGTAAGGGTATTTTACATACTTAACTACTGATTGGTTTTGTCCCCTTTAACGACCAGGAAATGTTACATTTTTTTTTTTTTTTACTCCCAGCCTTCCTAAAGCCAGACTTTTTTTTATTTTTCCATTCACATAGCCTTATGAGAGTTTGTTTTTTGCGGGACAAGTTGTACTTTCTAATTGCACCATTTACGGTTGCACACAAGTAGTGGGAAGCAGGAAAAAAATTCCAAATGGGGTGGAATTATAAAAAAAAAAGAAAAAAACAATTCCACCACAGTTTTATGGGTTTTGTTTTTACAGCGCTTCATATGTGATAAAAGTACGGCTACAACGATACCCCCACATGTATAGCTTTCTTGGGTTTTAATATTGAAAAAAATAATAAAAACTTTGGAAAATAACTTTTTTTTATGTATATGGAATTGTGTGAGGGCGCATTTTTTGCAGGGTGATCTGTTAATTTCATTGATACCATTTTGGGGTGTGTATGACTTTTTGTTCAATTTTTTTTGTTGGAGCTGAAGCAACAAAAAACAGCCAATCAGCCATTTTGACTTTTTTTATTTCGCTGTTTGCGATAAATATTTTTTTATTTTAATAGTACAGACATTTTTGAACGTGGAGATATCCATGATGTTTATTTTTTGACAGGTTTATGTAGGGAGGTGATTTGAATTTTTATATTTTAATTACATTTTGCCAGGACCTGCACCTATTTCGTAAACGCAGCTGAAAATAAAGCCAGCTAAGTGGTGGCTGGCAGTGCCAGGTCCAGCCACCAGGAAGCATTCCTGTTGGCCCACCCAAAATAGCCGAGCTACGCCCTCAGCTTTTTTCGGAATCCCCATAGAAATAAATGGGAGTGCACCAAGCTTGCACAGCTACCGCTTCAATTCGCGTCTATGGGGCCAACAAAAATAGCTGAGCCAGTGCTCAGCTATTTACGGTGGCCCCAGAGAAATGAATGCAGGGCAGCCACAAGTGCGGGTCCCAAAGGTGTGACCTGCACCTATCAATGGAGGCATATCCTAGCGATATGCCCCTATTGTCTGAGATGGGAAAACCTCTTAAAGGGTAGTTAGGTAACATACACAAACCCCCCATTGTGCTGAGAAGGCCACATTCCTGAGTGATTATCTCAGAGACATGCATGCTGCACACTGGATATCCTTAGGAGGAGGGGCTGAAAGGTATAAACCTGGTGCACAAAAGACAGTTAATTGGAACTCCTTTGAGAACATAATCCAGGTAGGATATTGTACGGTCTCTCTCTGTCTTGTATCACCATGGGGTGTTAGCCTTGGCTACGACATGGTGCCAGGAATCCCCCCAATATTGTACTGTGCAGGCCATGTGATTATTATTTTGTACTAGCTGATGACCTGGCGTTGCTCGGGTATTTATTTATTGCAATTTTATTGTCACGGAAGGTGTTACAGAAAACTAGAAGACACAAATGAAGATCCGACTGACTTGATCCCAAAACTAAGAAAACCAAAGGGTAAACCCACCAACAGCCCTAGCTCTCTCCCTTACTGCTCAGCCTATGCAAAAATCTCTATGGTAGATAATTGCATACCCTCGTTCCTCGACTGTATGACACCTGAACACCCTATAATAGTGAGGGGACACGACCACCGGCTCCCTGCACTTAATACAGAGGGAGTCAGGGTCACCTAAGATCAAGCAAACAGGAATAAAGAAACAGACTTATCTTGTGGATGCAGCAGTAACAGCTTCTAGCATCAGCACACTCCAGGAAGTTGTATAAACCGCAAAGTGATGCAGTATGGGAGGGGATTTAAAGGGATGCAATCAGTGCAACTAGATGACAGCTGAGAGAGGGAAACGAGATGACAAAACGAAAGCAAAACAAAAGAACCTCAAGCAGGAGGTTCTGAAGAACGTCTGTCAGAGCTTCACAGATGTCTGGCGGTGACAGTACCCCTCCTTCTACGAGTGGACTCCGGACACTCAGAGCCCACCTTCTCAGGATGGGACCTATGGAAAGCCCTGATGAGACGAGTGGCCTTAATGTCTGTCACTGGGACCCACATCCTCTCCTCAGGACCATAACCCTCCCAATGAACGAGTTACTGGAGAGAACCGTGGACAACACGAGAATCCAGAATCCTAGAGACCTGAAATTCAAGGTTACCATCAACCACAATCGGAGGAGAAGGCAAAGAGGAGGGTACAATGGGTTGGACATAAGGTTTTAATAGGGACTTATGAAAAACATTATGGATCTTCCAAGTCTGAGGAAGATCAAGACGGTAGGCAACAGGATTGATGACGGACAAGATTTTGTAAGGCCCAATAAACTTAGGACCCAACTTCCAGGAGGGAACCTTCAATTTGATATTCTTAGTAGACAACCACACCAGATCACCAACATTCAGGTCCGGACCAGGCACACGTCTCTTATCCGCCACACGCTTATATCTCTCACTCATGCTCTTTAGATTATCCTGAATCTTTTGCCAAATAGATGACAAAGACGAGGAGAATCTCTCCTCATCAGGTAAACCAGAAGAACCCTCTCCAGAGAATGTCCCAAACTGCGGATGAAACCCATATGCACCAAAAAATGGTGACTTATCAGAGGACTCCTGACGACGGTTATTTAAAGCAAACTCAGCAAGGGAGATGTCTGGCGGTGACATTTATATTAAATAACAGTGACTTTCACAATGGCTGCCTCTTTAACGGTGACCGCCCCTTTAACAGTGACTTTCACAGTGACCGCCCCTTTAATAGTGACTTTCACAGTGACTGCCCTTTTAACAGTGAACTCCACAGTGCCCGCCCCTTTAATAGTGAACTCCACAGCGCCCGCCCCTTTAATAGTGAACTCCACAGTGCCTGCCCCTTTAATAGTGAACTCCACAGTGCCCGCTCCTTTAACAGTGAACTCCATGGTGTCTATCCGTTTAATAGTGGCTCCTGCCCCTATGCATGTAGCAGTGTAGTTGTGCCGTCATACATAATATGACTGAATATTTCAGGACCTGTGAACTGCTAAAACCTGTGATCAGTTGTTATGGCAACCTGGAGTAGTACCTGCAAGCTTCTATTGGCTGATAAGGGACATGTGACCGTGTGTATGGAAGTTAGGATTTAAGTGAAAGGCTGGCAGGCTTGTATTGGCTAAAGCAGCTCATTTTTGGGAATATCTCGGGAATGGTACGTCCTAGAGAGCTGAGACCCCCGCAAGAATTCTTTCCCGGTAGCAAGGGATGTGTATACAAAGTTTCACTGAAATGGATGATTGCATTTTTAAGTTTTTCGTGGAACATACACACACATATATATACACTGCTCAAAAAAATAAAGGGAACACAAAAATAACACATCCTAGATCTGAATTAATTAAATATTCTTCTGAAGTTCTTTACATAGTTGAATGTGCTGACAACAAAATCACACAAAAATTAAAAAATGGAAATCAAATTTTTCAACCCATGGAGGTCTGGATTTGGAGTCACACTCAAAATTAAAGTGGAAAAACACACTACAGGCTGATCCAACTTTGATGTAATGTCCTTAAAACAAGTCAAAATGAGGCTCAGTAGTGTGTGGGGCCTCCACGTGCCTGTATGACCTCCCTACAACGCCTGTGCATGCTCCTGATGAGGTGGCGGACGGTCTCCTGAGAGATCTCCTCCCAGACCTGGACTAAAGCATCTGCCAACTCCTGGACAGTCTGTGGTGCAACGTGACGTTGGTGGATAAAGCGAGACATGATGTCCCAGATGTGCTCAATTGGATTCAGGTCAGGGGAACGGGCGGGCCAGTCCATAGCATCAATGACTTCGTCTTGCAGGAACTGCTGACACACTCCAGCCACATGAGGTCTAGCATTGTCTTGCATTAGGAGGAACCCAGGGCCAACCGCACCAGCATATGGTCTCACAAGGGGTCTGAGGATCTCATCTCGGTACCTAATGGCAGTCAGGCTACCTCTGGCGAGCACATGGAGGGCTGTAATGCCACCCCACACCATTACTGACCCAATGCCAAACCGGTCATGCTGGAGGATGTTGCAGGCAGCAGAACGTTCTCCACGGCGTCTCAAGACTCTGTCACGTCTGTCACATGTGCTCAGTGTAAACCTGCTTTCATCTGTGAAGAGCACAGGGCGCCAGTGGCGAATTTGCCAATCTTGGTGTTCTCTGGCAAATGCCAAACGTCCTGCACGGTGTTGGCCTGTAAGCACAACCCCCACCTGTGGACGTTGGGCCCTCATATCACCCTCATGGAGTCTGTTTCTGACCGTTTGAGCAGACACATGCACATTTGTGGCCTGCTGGAGGTCATTTTGCAGGGCTCTGGCAGTGCTCTTCCTGTTCCTCCTTGCACAAAGGCGGAGGTAGCGGTCCTGCTGCTGGGTTGTTGCCCTCCTACGGCCTCCTCCACGTCTCCTGATGTACTGGCCTGTCTCCTGGTAGCGCCTCCATGCTCTGGACACTACGCTGACAGACACAGCAAACCTTCTTGCCACAGCTCGCATTGATGTACCATCCTGGATAAGCTGCACTACCTGAGACTCCGTCTCATGCTACCACTAGAGTGAAAGCACCGCCAGCATTCAAAAGTGACCAAAACATCAGCCAGGAAGCATAGGAACTGAGAAGTGGTCTGTGGTCACCACCTGCAGAACCACTCCTTTATTGGGGGTGTCTTGCTAATTGCCTATCATTTCCACCTGTTGTCTATCCCATTTGCACAACAGCATGTGAAATTGATTGTCACTCAGTGTTGCTTCCTAAGTGGACAGTTTGATTTCACAGAAGTGTGATTGACTTGGAGTTACATTGTGTTGTTTAAGTGTTCCCTTTATTTTTTTGAGCAGTGTATATAGATATATGTCTTTTTATATATATATATATATATATATATATATATATATATATAGATAGATTTGTCGGGATCCACCCAAACATAAGCTGCAAAGATATGACCACTAGGGGTCTCACTGGTCCATTGTGGTTACGCATGGTCCAGCTCTCCTAGCAAATATAAGCAGGAGGAAGTTTAGGCGTGTTCTGGAGTAGCTGATGCTGTAGGAGACTTGCAGGATTCACTGCCTCTTCACAGATCTACAAACCAACTTGTCTTACTGTAAGTCTGCTCTCCCTCCGCTATCTTACATGGCTTATACATTGATTCACCTCTCTCAACTGTGTATGCAGTTCCATGTTAGCTAGAATCACTGTATTTCTGGTAGTTTGGAAAACTGTCTAGTCATGCTGTTTTTACTGTATAGCTTCCTCTAATTTGTTGTGCAGCTGCATTAATAGGTATTTTAGGCATCATATAAGCCACTTTTTTACTAGTTAGGAGATACAGCATGCCTACCTACTGTCCCTCTATCACTTTTTGCAACGTAAAAAAGTTGTCCGAGTTCAGCTCTGGGCCCCTGTATTCACTCATATAGCCTGTATAAGTGGAGCATCAGAGCTCCCCCTTGCCCTGCACTGCATAGGTTAGGACAAGGGGCTTTTCTTTACTACTGGTGACGTACTAGCAGTGAGCCCAGTGATGTCACTGTCACAAATGGGCGATCTACAGAGCTGCCCTAGGCTGTTTTAGAGCCTCAGGCAGTACTGTAGACCACCCATTTGTGCCAGTGACATCACCAGGCTCACTGCTAGGCAGAAATCTCTACCTAGAATACTCCAGTGAAGCCCTTTAACCCCTTAAGGACTCATCCCTATTTCACCTTAAGGACTTGGCCACTTTTTGCAAATCTGACCAGTGTCACTTTAAGTGCTGATAACTTTAAAACGCTTTGACTTACCCAGGCCGTTCTGAGATTGTTTTTTCGTCACATATTGTACTTCATGACACTGCTAAAATTGGGTCAAAAAAGTTAATTTTTTTACATAAAAAAATACCATATTTACCAAAAACTTTGAAAAATTAGCAAATTTCAAAGTTTCAGTTTCTCTACTTCTGTAATACATAGTAATACCCCCAAAAATTGTGATGACTTTACATTCCTCATATGTCTACTTCATGTTTGTAGCATTTTGGGAATGATATTAAATTTTTTGGGGATGTTACAAGGCTTAGAAGTTTAGAAGCAAATCTTGAAATTTTTCAGAAATTTACAAAAACCCAATTTTTAGGGACCACTACAGGTCTGAAGTCACTTTGCGAGGCTTACATAATAGAAACCGCCCAAAAATGACCCCATTCTATAAACTACACCCCTCAAGGTATTCAAAACTGATTTTACAAACTTCTTTAACCCTTTAGGTGTTGCACAAGAGTTATTGGCAAATGGGGATGAAATTTGAGAATTTCATTTTTTTGCCTAATTTTCCATTTTAACCCATTTTTTCCACTAACAAAGCAAGGGTTAACAGCCAAACAAGACTGTATCTTTATTGCCCTGACTCTGCCGTTTACAGAAACACTCCATATGTGGCCGTAAACTACTGTACGGGCACACAGTAGGGCGTAGAGGGAAAGGTGCGCCGTATGGTTTTTGGAAGCCAGATTTTGCTGGACTGGTTTTTTGACACCATGTCCCATTTGAAGCCCCTCTGATGCACCCCTAGAGTAGAAACTCCATAAAAGTGACCCCATCTAAGAAACTAAACCCCTCAAGGTATTCAAAACTGATTTTACAAACTTTGTTAACCCTTTAAGTGTTGCACAAGATTTAATGGAAAATAGAGATACAATTTCAAAATTTAACTTTTTTGGCAGATTTTCCATTTTAATATTTTTTTTCCAATTACAAAGCAAGGGTTAACAGCCAAACAAAACTCATTATTTATGGCCCTGATTCTGTAGTTTACAGAAACACCCCATATGTGGTCTTAAACCGCTGTACGGGCACGCAGCAGGGTGCAGAAGGAAAGGAATGCCATACGGTTTTTGGAAGGCAGATTTTGCTGGACTGTTTTTTTTGACACCATGTCCCATTTTAAGCCCCCCTGATGCACCCCCAGAGTAGAAACTCCAAAAAAGTGACCCCATTTTAGAAACTACGGGATAGGGTGGCAGTTTTGTTGGTACTAGTTTAGGGTACATATGATTTTTGGTTGCTCTATATTACACTTTTTTGTGCGGCAAGGTAAAAAGAAATAGATTTTTTGGCACTTTTTTTTGTTATTTACAACATTCATCTGACAGGTTAGATCATGTGGTAATTTTATAGAGCAGGTTGTCACGGACGCGGCGATACCTAATATGTATACAATTTTTTTTATTTATGTAAGTTTTACACAATGATTTAATTTTTAAAACAAAAAAAATGTTTTAGTGTCTCCATAGTCTAAGAGCCATAGTTTTTTCAGTTTTTGGGCGATTATCTTGGGTAGGGTATGATTTTTGCGGGATGAGATGACGGTTTGATTGGTACTATTTTGGCGTACATGCGACTTTTTTGATCACTTTTATTACCTTTTTTTGGAAGTAAGGTGGGCAAAATTTAAATTTCCTAAGTTTTTATTTTTTTATTTTTATGGCGTTCACCGTGCAGGGAAAGTAACACGACCATTTTATAGATCAGGTCGTTACGGACGCGGCGATACCAAACATGTGTAGGGAATTTTATTTTTTTCATTTTTAATCAGTGATAAATGTGTTTTTTGATTTTTACTTTTTTTTCACTTTTTTAAACTTTTTTTTTACCCAGACCCACTTGGTTCTTGAAGATCCAGTGGGTCTGATGTCTGTATAATACAGTACAGTACAATATATAGTGTACTGTACTGTATTTTACTCTGCCTCTGCCTTTAGCACAGATCTGTTCAGCACCATGGACAGCAAGATGCCTGAGACGGCGTCCTGTTGCCATGGGAACCTTCCCCGTCTGCTCAGTACGGACCGCTGTATGGAAAGGGTTAAACGGCTGACATCGCATCACCTATGTCAGCCGTTTATACCAGGGTGTCAGCAATGTGCTGACACCCTGGTATACCCACTCTACACCAACGAATTTTCAAGGGGAGGCAGGCGGGGGATCGCGATCCCACCTGCTGCACCGCCCGCCTCCCGCACCGCCCCCTGCACCACCCGCCGGCAAAAAATCATGCAGGGGTGCAGGGGAGTGTAAAATCTATGTTTGAGGGACACTAAAGTTTCTCATCCCCGCGGGATCAGAAACTGCAAAAAGCGCAGCAAACCGCAGGTCTGAATTGACCTGCGGTTTGCGGCGATCGCCGATAGGGGGGGGGTCACATGACCCCCCCCGGCGTTGTGACAGGATGCCGGCTGAATGATTTCAGCCGTCATCCCGTTCCCATTAACCCCCGCGGCGCCGGGATCTGCATTTAAAGTTAGGACGTACCGGTACGCCCTGAGTCCTTAAGGACTCGGGAAATAGGACGTACCGGTACACCCTGCGTCCTTAAGGGGTTAAGACCTGTGTGTAAAATGGCAGTAAAAGGAGATTTTTTGTGAAACTCACCTGTAAAATCTTTTTCTCGTCTTTTCCATTGGGGGACACAGACCATGGGTATAGCCTAGGTCATTACTAGGAGGAGACACTATGCAAATAAAAAAAAAAAAGCTCCTCCTCCCTGGGCTATACCCCCATGTTCCACCGGGAGGACCCCAGTGTGTGCAAAAGCAGTAGGAGAAGGAAACCAAAGCCATAGAGACCAGAACAACGGAATACCGCCATCGGACCGAAAACCTTCAGGACCCGAAGAACTAAACCAACCCTTCCTACAACAGGTAAGAATGGGAGGGAGCTGTGTCCCCCAATGGAAAAGGCGAGAAAAAGATTTTACAGGTGAGTTTCACAAAAAACTCCTTTTCTCGCACATTCCATTGGGGGACACAGACCATGGGACGTCCCAGAGCAGTCCATGGCGTGGGAAAAACCAGCACCTCCAGGAGAAAACGCCCAGTGGTCAAACAGGAACCACCGCCTGCAATACCTTGCGCCCAAGGACAGCATCAGCCGATGCCAAAGAGTGCAACTGGTAAAACTTTGTAAAGGTATGCAAGGAAGACCAGGTGGCCGCCTTACAAAGTTGAGATGCCGAGGCGCGATTACACCTAGCCCAGGAGGCCCCCACCGCCCTGGTGGAGTGCGCGGTAACCCCGGCTGGGGGAACCCTGCCACGGGCACGATAAGCCGTGGCAATAGCCGATCCAATCCATCGGGCTACCGCGACCTTGGAAGCCGCCAGACCTTTACGAGGCCCTTCCGGAATCACGAAAAGGGAATCCGTACGGCGAAAAGAGGCAGTAACCGACAGGTACACAGGCAGAGTCCGGACAACGTCCAGGGAATGGAGAGCGCGCTCCTTGTGGTTCGCCGGAGATGGACAAAAAGAGGGCAGGACTATATCTTCATTAAGGTGGAAGGCGGAGACTACCTTGGGCAAAAATGAAGGGACCGGGCGCAGCACCACCTTATCCTGATGGAAGACCAAAAAGGGCTCCCTACAAGAAAGCGCGGCCAGCTCCGATACCCTCCTGATAGAGGTGATCGCCACCAAAAAGACCACATTCCGGGTGAGAAGATTCAAAGAAACCTCCCTTAAAGGTTCAAAGGGAGCCGCCTGGAGGGAAGACAGAACCAAGTTCAAGTCCCAGGGGGGCAGGGGAGGAACATACGGAGGGACTGAATGCGCCACCCCTTGTAGGAAGGTCCTCACTGCACCGAGCAAAGCCAGGGATCGCTGAAAGAAAATGGCCAGAGCAGAGACCTGACCCTTCAGAGAACTCAACGACATTCCCATCTCAAGACCTGACTGGAGAAAGGAGAGGACCACCGGAACCGAGAAACAAAGGGGAAAAACGCCCAGCTTCTCACAAAAGGCAAGAAAGGACTTCAAGGTACGATAGTATATACGGGATGAAACTGGTTTTCTGGCCCTGATCATGGTCTTCACCACAGAGTCTGAGAAGCCCCTCTTCTTCAGGATGGCGGTCTCAACAGCCACGCCGTTAAATGCAGTGACCGTAAATTCTGGTGGAAGAGCGGTCCTTGAGACAGTAGGTCCTCCCTGAGAGGAAGAGGCCATGGCACTTCTGCCAGTATCCGAGTGACGTCAGAGAACCAGGTGCGGTGCGGCGCGGCCAATCGGGGGCGATGAGAATGGTCGGAATCCCTTCCAACGTGATCTTGCGAAGGACCTTCGGTAGTAGAGGCAGAGGTGGAAAGACATAAAGGAAAGGGAAATCTCGCCACGGAGACACCAGCGTGTCCACCCCATACGCCTCCGGGTCGCGAGCACGGGCCAGAAATTGTGGAACCTTGTTGTTGAGCCTGGACGCCATCAGGTCGACATCCGGGCGGCCCCAGCGGCGACAGATGTCCTCGAAAACTTCCGGATTTAAAGACCACTCTCCTGGATCCACCGTCTTGCGGCTGAGAAAGTCCGCCTTTCAATTGTCGATCCCCGGGATGTACACTGCCGACAGTACTGGAACGGGTCCCGCCCCGGTGGTTGACGCAAGCCACGGAAGTGGCATTGTCCGACTGGACCCTTACCGGGAGACCTGTCAGGAGATGAGTCCAGTGAGAAAGGGAGAGGAAAATTGAGCTCCAGCACGTTGATTGGAAGGCGGGCCTCCGCCGCCGACCAAAGCCCCTGCACCGTCCGGGTCTGTAGAACACCACCCTAACCTAGGAGGCTGGCGTCGGTGGTGACGACTGTCCAGGAGATCGGAAGAAAGGACCTCCCTGAGATCAAGTTTTGGGGGGACAGCCACCAAAAGAGGCCTGCCCAAACCCGAGGAGGCAGACGGACTCGAGAGGCCAGACCGCGCGACGTCCTGTCCCAAAAGGACAGAATCGCCCGCTGTAGAGGCCGAGTGTGAAACTGGGTAAAGGGGACGGCCTCGAAGGAGGCCACCATCAGCCCCAGAACCCTCATGCACTCCCGGATGGAGAGTCGTCGGGAGCGCTGTAGGAGAGATACCGATTCCTGAATTCGATAGGACTTGGAACTCGGAAGGAATATCCGAGCTGCCGTGGAGTCCAGAACCATCCCTAGGAAGGTCAACCTCTGTGAGGGGAGAAGAGATGACTTCTGGACATTGATCAGCCAGCCAAACTGCTCCAGAGTCTGAACAGTGATCCGGACGCTGTCCCTGGCCTAGGGAAAGGAGGAAGCCTTTATCAGTATGTCGTCCAGGTAGGGAAACAGAGATATGCCCCTGGTACGGAGAAGCGCCAAGATCTTCGCGAATACCCGAGGGGCCGTAGCCAGCCCAAAGGGCAGGGCGACAAACTGGTAATGCTGCCCGCCGACAGCGAAGCGCAGAAACCTGTGGTGAGATTCTGCTATAGGGACATGCAAATAGGCGTCTTGTATGTCCACCGACGCGAGGAATTCCCCTGGAAGAAGAGAAGCAATAACGGATCGGAGGAACTCCATCCAGAACCTCCGGACCGCAGAGACCTGTTTAACAGCTTCAGATCTAGAACAGGACGCACCGATCCCTCCTTCTTTGGCACCACGAATAGGTTGGAGTAGAAACTTGCGCCTTGCTCCTCCAAGGGGACTGGAACAATCACTCCCCTGTCCAAAAGGGAAGAGACCGCCTGCAAAAGAGCCGAGGCCCGGACCGGATCCCCCGGAACCCGAGAAGAGAAGAAACGCTCCGGAGGCCTGGAAGCGAATTCTATTTTGTAACCAGATGTTACAATTTCCAGGGCCCAGGCGTCCTGGATATGATCTCTCCAAACCTGTTGAAAGGAGAGCAATCGGCCCCCCACCATAAGAGGTGGGGGCGCCCCTTCACGCGGAAGACTGCTTGGGAGCAGCAGGGCGGGCTGACTGTGGCCGCGGGCGCCAGGAAGGCTGGGGCTTAAAGGCAGGTTTCTTATGGGAGTCCTGAGAGCCACCCGGGAAGGGGGCCGCCGCAGATCTGGAAGAGGAGAAGCAACGAAAGGACTGGTTCCTAGAACCGGAGGACCGACCTCCAAAAGTGCGCTTGGATCTAGATTGGGGCAGGTTGGTACTCTTGCCCCCCGTCGCGTCCGAGATGATCTCGTCCAGCTTAGCACCAAAAAGCCTGGAACCCGAAAAGAGGAGGTTAGTGAGGGAACGCTTAGAGGAAGCGTCAGCGTCCCAAACCTTCAACCATACTTCTCTACGCTGTGTGACCGAAAGGGCCGAGATACGCGCAAAGATAATGCTAACATCAAAGGAAGCTTCACAGAGAAACTTCGTCGCCTGCGACATCTGGAGGACAAAATTTAAGGTGTCCACGGAGGCACCCTGCTTCGCCAGGTCCTGATGGTGGCGCTGCAACCATACGGAAAGCTCTCTAGATACCCAGGCCGAGGCGAAAGCGGGCCGCAGGCCAGTGCCTGCCAGAGTGAAGATGGCTTTGGATAAAGAATCCAAACGCCTGTCTACTGCATCCCGTAGAGACGAACCGTCTAAGACAGGAATGGCCGTATTCTTAGCTAATCTGGCCACCGGCGGGTCAACCTTAGGAGGAGAAGACCACTGCTGCACATTTTCTGCAGGAAATGGATAAAGATTATCCATACGTTTCGTAGCAGAAAACCGATGATTCGGGCGGTCCCAGGCCTTAGAGAGGACCTTGTCGAACTCGCCATGTATGGGGAATACAACCGTTTGAGGTTTCCTCGAGTGGAAAAGAGGGAATTCCTGGCTACCAGCAGAAGGAGATTCCCCCTGGATATCGGAAGTATCCCGAACCGCCGCCACCAAGTCTGCCACCATAGTGGACAGCTTGGGCGAGGGCTCCAGCTCTGTGTCCTCGTCAGAACTGGATCTCTCCCCTTCCGATCTATGATCTCTGCGAGGAGGGGAAGTGTCTGAACGGGCCCTCTAGGCGAGGAGGGGAAGCAGAATCATCCGAGGAAGGATGCTGCTGTGTACGCTGCCTCTTAGTGGTTGAGCGTCCTCTTTGGGAACCACTGGGAAGCGGTATGGTGTTAGCCGCAGGATCTGTAGACGCCATGCGTTCCATGAAGGCCATGGCGGCCCGAGAGACTTGGGCTAAGTCAGCGGCCACCCTAGAAATGGCAGAGGCCCAAGCGGGTTCCGCGGGCTCCGACAGGGCGGAGGGAGGACTGGGCTGAGTGAGAGGGGGTGGAGGGAGGAGAGGATGATCCTGTCCAGAGGCAAGGCAAGAGTCACAGGATCCAGAGACCGAAAGTGGTAAGCAGCAAACCTTACATAGCCCCAGTGGGGCCAGATTATTGTGAGGCCCCAGGTTTTGGCATGATGGCGGTAATCCTGCAATGGAAGGGGCCAGGGTCTCCTACCGTTCCTGCAGCACGCAACCGGGACAGAGTGGAGCCAGAAGCAGCCGAGAGCGCTGAGCCGGAAGTAGCAGAAGACAGAGCGCCGCCCACAAATTGCGTCCGGAGGCGCGAAACATGCGGGAAATATGAAAATAAGAAGACGCGGCTGCCGGAAGGGTAGGAGGGACCGCCCCCTAGACACCGCCGAGGGAGCCGGGAAGTTGCCACTTATGTAGCGATGCCCCAGACAGGTATCCTCTCCCCCCTCAAACCCCCCACCAAGCGGTCCTAGTGTCACACCGGGAGACAGGGGAGGCAGTGTACTTATCTGCGTCCTGTAGTCTTCGCCCTCAAATCCACACCAGCGGAGGTCACCTCTCAGTCAGCTGGCACAAGGAGTGACAGTGATCTGGAGGAGGGCAGAAAGGTGATCCCGAATCTGGTAGGCCGCCGGAGCTGCAGATCGAGCCCGATTCCACTTAACTTCTGGGGGAGGGTGGGAGGTAGCCGAGGACGTCATGGTGATGGATCATGTGATGGACCATGTGATGAGCGCAGTGACGTCATCAAAAGGTCCTTTACCCAGCTCCTGAAGAAATAAGACAGAAGAGAAGGCAAGCTGCGCGAACAAGTGGATTAAGGTGAGTTAAATTTTTTTTTTTTTTAACCCCTCCAGCCCTAATTTACTAAGCATTCTGTATTAAGAATGCTATTATTTTCCCTTATAACCATGTTATAAGGGAAAATAATACAATCTACACAACACTGATCCCAAACCCGAACTTTTGTGAAGAAGTTCGGGTACCAAACATGCCGATTTTTCTAACGCGCATGCAAAATGCATTAAAACGTTTTGCACTCGCGTGGAAAAACTGCGCATTTTCCCGCAACGCACCCGCATCTTATCCGACCCTAAAACATGACGCCCGTGTGAAAGAGGCCTTACAGTTTCCTGCCTGTGAGATCCAGGGGGCTGGATCTCACAGGCTCACAGGGATGACAGCCACGATGCCTAAGGAAGGAATCGGGTCCCCGTCACAGCAGCACGGGGATCCGATGGACACCCGCACCTGGCAGGATACCGCATGTGTCGCGGTCAGCGCTGACCGTGGTAGTGCAAGGGTTAATGCGCCGGCATCAGTGTTTTCACCGATGCCTAGCAGGGGTCCAACTATCAGTGGCTGCCAGACCCCTGCAGCTGATCGGGCGGGCGTAGCTCCTGTAGTTGTACGGCGCTTGGATTTGTGACCGTGTTTCCAGTGACGTACATGTATAGCGCTGGTATCCTACGGGTTAATGAGATGTTATTTATTATAGTATATCATATTAATATGGTCTTTAATAAAAAAAATATATAATGGAAGGAAAACATACGTCTTTCTGGGGACTTCAACCTGGGATGTCTACATGCAAAACCATTAGTGTAACCTCTAAGCTATAAGGCTTCCTGCACACGTCAGTTTTTTGGATTCCGTATACGGAACCATTAATTTCAATAGATCCGCCAAAAAAATGGAAGGTATTCAGTATGCCTTCCGTTTACGTATTTCCGTTCAAAGATAGAACATATCCTATTATTGTCCGCAAAAAAAAAAACGGAATGCACACGGATGTCATCCGTATTTTTTGAGGATCCGTTTTTTGCGGACCGCAAAATACTGAAAAAGCCATACGGTTGTGTGAAGGAGGCCTAACATTACCACGTAGTGGTTTTTCTGTACTTAGAAGCTATCACATAGTACTGCGATCTGTATGATCATATATTGTGTCTGTGGATAAAGCAGTAATATGTATATCAGCTTTCTGAGCAGATCTCAGTGTGGTGAAGCTATAGGAGGAGAGCAGACTTACAGTAAGGGCTCTTTCACACCTGTGTTCTTTTCTTCCGGCATAGAGTTCCGTCGTCGGGGCTCTATGCCGGAAGAATCCTGATCAGGATTATCCCCATGCATTCTGAATGGAGTGAAATCCGTTCAGGATGCATCAAGATGTCTTCAGTTCCGGAACGGAACGTTTTTTGGCCGGAGAAAATACTGCAGCATGCTGCGCTTTTTGCTCCGGCCAAAAATCCTGAAGACTTGCCGCAAGGCCGGATCCGGAATTAATGCCCATTGAAAGGCATTGATCTGGATCCGGCCTTAAGCTAAACGTCGTTTCGGCGTATTGCCGGATCCGACGCTTAGCTTTTTCTGAATGGTTACCATGGCTGCCAGGACGCTAAAGTCCTGGCAGCCATGGTAAAGTTTAGCGGGGAGCGGGGGAGCAGCATACTTACCGTCCGTGCGGCTCCCGGGGCGCTCCAGAGTGACGTCAGGGCGCCCCAAGCGCATGGATCACGTGATCGCATGGCACGTCATCCATGCGCATGGGGCGCTCTGACGTCATTCTGGAGCGCCCCGGGAGCCGCGCGGACTGTAAGTATACCGCTCCCCCGCTCCTACTATGGCAACCAGGACTTTAATAGCGTCCTGGCTGCCATAGTAACACTGAAAGCATTTTGAAGACGGATCCGTCTTCAAATGCTTTCAGTACACTTGCGTTTTTCCGGATCCGGCGGGCACCTCCGGCAAGTGGAGTACACGCCGGATCCGGACAACGCAAGTGTGAAAGAGGCCTAAGATAAGTTGGTTTGCAGATCTGTGAAGAGGCAGTGAATCCTGCAAGTCTCCTACAGCATCAGTTATTCCAGAACACGCCCAAACTTCCTCCTGCTTGTATTTGCTGGGAGAGCTTGACAATGCCTAACCACAGTGGACTAGTGAGACCCCTAGTGGTCATATCTTTGCAGCTTACGAATTTCAATAAAGTGATTTACAGATCTGATAATTAGACCCCTTCCCCTTCCTAAGAAATAAGAATACATTATTGTATTGTACAGTGACTCTTTCAAGACAACAGAAAACAAAATAGCCTTCAGTCACCTGTAATTAGATGAAGATACAGTAAATTAGTGCCCCCCTTACTATAGTGGTGCCCATGTACTCTTTAAGAAAATAAAGGACTACTTAGAGTATTCTTTGTCATATGTTTTATGTAAAAAAAAAAGAAAAAAGAAAAAAAAAGAAATCCAAGCTCTTTTTTTTTTCTTGTCCATTAGTAGGTGGATGAGAGTCAGACATCCACCAATAAGCTACAGGTCTACCTATTGTTAGGTAGTGATTTTCTCTAGCTATGTGATTCAAAAGACAAATACACAGTAAACCTAAAAGTCTCTTTTCTAAGGCTCAATAAAATGTCAATTTTCTTTAAAAACTGATAGGGGTTTTGAACCCAAGAACACTGCATGAGAGGCAAGCGTCTAAACCACTAAGCTATAGCTTCAGACAGCAAACTGAAGGATTTTCTTGATCTATGTGATTGAGCATATTAAAAGTACAATGAAGCTAAAAGTCAATGCGACGCTGACTAGTGAGAAGAGAAAAGTCAGACATCAGGGTCACACATCACTTGAATTTGTCTCTTTTCTAGGGCTCAATAAAATGTCAATGTTTTTTAAAGACTGATAAGGGTTTTAAACCCAAGAACACTGCATGTGAGGGAAGCGTATAAACCACTGAGCTATAGCTTCAGTGATGTGTGATATGTCAGCTTATAGCAGTTCAGACACAGAGCTATAAGCTCAGCTGTAGACTTTCTTTAGTTGTGTGATTTAGCATACAAATACACAGTATATCTATACCTCATTCTCACTTTGACCCTGACCTATGAAGACGATAAGTCAAACTCAGATTTCAGAGTCAAATATCAAAGTCAGAGTCAGGTGCCAGAGTCAGGTGTCACACTGGCATTATTCTGATACTTGACAAAGATATCTGACCATGTCCTAAAATGAACACTGTATACTTGTCATTTGAACCGAGCTCTGTTGACACCAGCAGTGGGAGACCTGAGAAAAAAGTCAATGAAATGAATAGAAAATATGAATCAATAAGGCGTATATTCATAATGAAATATTTATTCTCTATTAGTATCTTACAGAGAGGCGGTAGTTTAACCCATGTTTCAAAATAGTTTCACCTTTTTGTTAATACAAAAAACATTCAATAAAAATTATTAAAACATCGTAAGTATCTTGCAGATACAAGATAGAAAACGTCTGTACAAACCTCTGCAGCAGAACAGATTACAATCCAGAACAAACAGGTGGATTTCTATCAAAAGTGGCACAATTTAGCTTAAAAAAAAAAAAAAGAAGTAAAATTTGTCAAACTTATCAGTCTAAAAATACATAGTATAATATATGTCATGCAGTTCAGTTATCCATCATGGACAATAAGAGATATACAGTATTTAGCTGGCAGCCACCCGTCACTAATACATGTAATCCTGGTGTAAGAATTAGCAATGGAATACAGTGTAGGTATTGCTTCAAGCCCTTGATCGGGAGGTGAATAAGACTCATCCTTTTCTTTAGTCATTCCTCTGCTGCCACACACATGCCCATTTTCACCTGCTCATTGCAGCTGCTGTGTGCATGCAAGCATTTGAGAACTATGCCGATTTACGCTAAACCTGCATGCCAGCTCAATTTCAGGCTGGATCACGACCACACATTCATTTCAGCAGCGATTACCCCCAGTAGAGTCATATATACTGTAGCTGTCTGAGGAACACCCCCTAGTGGCAGTTACAAGAAATTAAGATTTTTAAAGGGGTTGTCTCACATCAGCAAATAGCATTTATCATGTAGAGGAAGTTAATACAAGTCACTTAATAATATATTGTTATTATCCCTTTTGCTTCCTTTGCTGTCTGGATCCACTTTTCCATCACATTCTACGCTGCTTGTTTCCATGGTTACGACCACCCTGCAATCCACCAGTGGTGGCCGTGCTTGCACACTATAGGAAAAAGCGCCGGCCTCTCTGGTGCTGGGGACTATGACAGCACAGATAGGCTAGTGCTTCTTCCTATAGTGTGCAAGCACGACCACCACTGGAGGTTTGCAGGGTGGTCATAACCATGGAAACAAGCAGTGAATAATATGATGGAAAAATGAATCGAGCCAGCAAAGGAGGCAATATGGACGATCACAATACATTAGTAAGTGTCTTAAATTAACTTCCTCTACATAATAAATGCTATTTGCTGAAGAGAGACAACCCCTTTAAGCTGAACATGTGTGTAGGTGAATAGAGAAACACAGGATATATATTAAGAAAATGCTCCAAGGAGATAGATTCTTAGGAAGCAAAGGTAAGATCAGATATTGTGTAATTAATATTTAGATTAATGTCACACACATCTTTATCAATACTGATGCAGCTAACATAGCTAAGGGCTCATTCACATGACCGCATCTGTTTTTGCGGATCCGCAAAACATGGATACCGGCCGTGTGCATTCCACATTTTGCGGAATGCACAGGGCCAGCCCTATATAGAAATGCCTATTCTTGCGGACAAGAACAGGACATGCTCTATATTATTTGCGGGGCTGTGGACAGCACACAGGAATGATGATGGTAATATTGCCTGAACAGTGTAGATCCGTACTGCAAATATATTCTGTTTAATAACTAAGACTTGTCATGCATACTGGATAGATATATTTCCAGACCCGTCCATACACATGGACACCCGCTGGGCATGCATGTATTTTGAACAGGACGAGTGAAGAAAGCCGCTGCCTCTGATGGCAGATGGAAAAGCCACATGGGTGAAAATATGAGGGATCTGCCATAGCTGGGTCTAGCTGAGTAGAAGAACTGACCCAAGCAGATTTCTTACTCCAGTGAGGGTCAGCCTCCTGCCGCTCACCATGACTGGCAACAGAGAACACAAGCAGTAATACTTTCATAGTTTTCTGCATTGCTAGGTAAGACATTCTCATCAAGCTTCGATACACTTTACATCCTATATTTGTTCATGGCGAACCACAAAGTAGTTTGGTTTCACTCTGCCTAATATATGCAGTGCGCCGCGATCTAGCAGGCCGGTGTATGTATGAGCTGCAGGCTCCCACCACACACTCCCTATGCACAGTAACAGAGAGAAATCTGTCAATCAGCAGAAGGCTCTTGCATCTGATACATATTCTAGACTCCTAGGTCACAGCGCACTGCAGCTAAAACTGTGAGTTTAACAAATCTCCGGCATAATTAGAGATAAGTGACAGGCTGCTGAAATCAGCGTGTCTGCCATTTGTGCTTCCCTCATATAGGGCAGCATAAAAACAGTGCAAAATTACCTTTATAGATCACTGAAAAGACAACAGATTCTTGACAATATGCAAGAAGTTGACAACAATTTAGCTTCTTTTCCTGTTCAGCTGTATTGTGGTAAATGCAGATGAATAGGAAAAGTAACAAACACATCCGGTCAGAGCCTAGCCGGAAAAACCTGCGGCCTGTATCAATGCAGCGGAGACGGCAGAGCAAGGGATGGGTAAGTACTATCTAAAACCTCTTCCTTCCACAGGTTAGTACCAACCACGGATTAGCTGAAATGCCCAGAGAACCCCTTTATCAATACCTTCAAAATGCAGAAAATGACATTATAGTAACCTTAAATGTAGTTGTGACCACGAAATACTTTTTTGAGGTAACCTAGGCAAATTAAAATAGAATGTGTTGTAGTGACAATATATTACTAACAGTACTTTATCCAGGTAGATCATAACAGATCTTATAACACAGTACAGGTTATTTAACCCGTCACCAGAAAGTGCAATGCAGTCTGCAGGCAGTATGTTATAAAGCAGGAGGAGCTGAGCAGATTGATATATAGCTCTGTGGGAAAACATTCAGTAAAAATGTATTAGTTCTGACTTCAGTTGTATACAGGGCGGTCTTATCAGTGATTGATAGCATTCTCTGTGCAAGTTTGTATACAGAGATAACTGTCAGTCACTGATAGTTGTACCCAGGAGAAGGTGTTATCAGTGATTGATAGCATTCTCTGTGTAATTGTGTATACAAAGATAGCTGTCAATCACTGATAATTGTACACAGGGGAGGTGTTCTCAATGATTGATACCATTCTATGTGTAAGTGTGTATACATTTATAGCTGCCTGTCACTGATAGTTGTACACAGGGGAGGTGTTCTCAATGATTGATACCATTCTATGTGTAAGAATGTATACATTTATAGCTGCCTGTCACTGATAGTTGTACACAGCAAAGTGATATCAGTGATTGATAGAATTTCCTGTGTAAGCGTGTATAGAGAGATAGCTGTCAGTCACTGATACCTGTACATGGGGATGTGTTATCAGTGATTGATAGCATTCACTGTATAAGTGTGTACGGAGAGATACCGGTCAGTCACTGATAGTTGTACACTGGGAGGTGTTATCAGTGATTGATAGCATTCTGTGTAAGTGTGTATACACATATACAAACTGGATTCCAAAAAAGTTGGGACACTAAACAAATTGTGAATAAAAACTGAATGCAATGATGTGGAGATGGCAAATGTCAATATTTTATTTGTAATAGAACGTAGATGACAGATCAAACGTTTAATCCGAGTAAATGTATCATTTTAAAGGAAAAATACGTTGATTCCAATTTTCACGGTGTCAACAAATCCCCAAAAAGTTGGGACAAGTAGCAATAAGAGGCTGGAAAAAGTAAATTTGAGCATAACGAAGAGCTGGAAGACCAATTAACACTAATTAGGTCAATTGGCAACATGATTGGGTATAAAAAGAGCTTCTCAGAGTGGCAGTGTCTCTCAGAAGCCAAGATGGGTAGAGGATCACCAATTCCCACAATGTTGCGCAGAAAGATAGTGGAGCAATAGCAGAAAGGTGTTACCCAGCGAAAAATTGCAAAGACTTTGCATCTATCATCATCAACTGTGCATAACATCATCCGAAGATTCAGAGAATCTGGAACAATCTCTGTGCGTAAGGGTCAAGGCCGTAAAACCATACTGGATGCCCGTGATCTCCGGGCCCTTAAACGACACTGCACCACAAACAGGAATGCTACTGTAAAGGAAATCACAGAATGGGCTCAGGAATACTTCCAGAAACCATTTTCAGTGAACACAATCCACCGTGCCATCCGCCGTTGCCAGCTGAAACTCTACAGTGCAAAGAAGAAGCCATTTCTAAGCAAGATCCACAAGCTCAGGCGTTTTCACTGGGCCAGGGATCATTTAAAATGGAGTGTGGCAAAATGGAAGACTGTTCTGTGGTCAGACGAGTCACGATTCAAAGTTCTTTTTGGAAATCTGGGACGCCATGTCATCCGGACCAAAGAGGACAAGGACAACCCAAGTTGTTATCAACGCTCAGTTCAGAAGCCTGCATCTCTGATGGTATGGGGTTGCATGAGCGCGTGTGGCATGGGCAGCTTGCATGTCTGGAAAGGCATCATCAATGCAAAAAAATATAGAACAACATATGCTCCCATCCAGACGTCATCTCTTTCAGGGAAGACCCTGCATTTTTCAACAAGATAATGCCAGACCACATTCTGCATCAATCACAACATCATGGCTGCGTAGGAGAAGGATCCGGGTACTGAAATGGCCAGTCTGCAGTCCAGATCTTTCACCTATAGAGAACTTTTGGCGCATCATAAAGAGGAAGGTGCAACAAAGAAGGCCCAAGACGATTGAACAGTTAGAGGCCTGTATTAGACAAGAATGGGAGAGCATTCCTATTTCTAAACTTGAGAAACTGGTCTCCTCGGTCCCCAGACGTCTGTTGAGTGTTGTAAGAAGAAGGGGAGATGCCACACAGTGGTGAAAATGGCCTTGTCCCAACTTTTTGGGGATTTGTTGACACCATGAAATTCTGATTCAACATATTTTTCCCTTAATATGGTACATTTTCTCAGTTTAAACTTTTGTTCCGTGATTTATGTTCTATTCTGAATAAAATATTAGAAGTTGGCACCTCCACATCATTGCATTCAGTTTTTATTCACGATTTGTATAGTGTCCCAACTTTTTTGGAATCCGGTTTGTAGCTGTCAGTCACTGATAGGTGTTCTCAGTGATTGATAGCATTCTCTTTGTAAGTATTTATACAGAGACAGCTGTCAATCACTGATAGTTGTACATGGGGAGGTGTTATCAGTGATTGATAGAATTCTCTGTGTAAATGTTTATACATAGATAGCTGTCAATCACTGCTAGTTGTACACGGAGGAGGTCTTATCAATGATTGATAGCATTCCATGTGTAAGTGTTTATACAGAGACGGCTGTCAATCACTGATAGTTGTACAAAGGGGAGGTCTTATCAATGATTGATAGCATTCTATGTGTAAGTGTTTATACAGAGACAGCTGTCAATCACTGATACTTGTACACAGGGGAGGTGTTATCAGTAATTGATAGCGTTCTCTGTGTAAATGTTTATACATAGACGGCTGTCAATCACTGATAGTTGTACACGGGGGAGGTCTTATCAGTGATTGATAGCATTCTGTGTACGGGCTCATGCACACGACCGTATGTGTTTTGCAGTCCACAAAAAATATGGATGACATCCGTGTGCATTCCGTATTTTGCGGAATAGAACAGCTGGCCCCAGATAGAATAGTACTATCCTTGTCCGTAATGCGGACAATAATAGGACATGTTCTTTTTTTAGTGTAACGAAAATACGGACATATGGTAATGGAATGCACATGGAGTACCTTCTGGTTTTTTTGCGGACCCATTGAAATTAATGGTTCCGCATACGGTCCGCAAATAAAATGGAACGGACACAGAAAGAAAATCTTTCCTCACAAAACTATATATCAGTCTTTTCAGCTCCTCTTGCTCAAACTGCCTGCAGATTGCACTGCATTTCACAGTGACAGGTCCTTTTTAAGGCACAGTGGCATTGGTTAGCACAGGAATGCACATGCCTCTCAGGAAGCATGAAAATCTACAATATAAGAAAATAAAATCTGTAAATTGCATCAGATGCCATAAATACAGATATTTACAACCAGAACAGATATGTGAGAAGCCAGCTTCTGGGAGACGAATAGTTAATCAGACAAGATCCAGGTACTAAGGACTTTCTGGCACAATGAGGAACTGCTGAACAAACTCCTGACACCTTCTCTTGTCCAAGTTGCTGGGTGATGACTGATCAGGCGGAGGTCGGAGTAACAGGTTTCCAAATATGCTTGCTGCGAATAAAACAAATGTGTTAACGTAGGAAAAACGTTCCCTGCCATTGTACTGTAATATAGTGAAGCTGTCCCATCTGCAGGCGGCATGTCACACTGCTGATTGATGGATGTTTTATGAGAAAAAATTCACAGGAATGTATTGATCTGGAATTCCTTCCTCCTCCTGGGTTTTACAAGTCCAGTGGACTATCCAGCTCAATGATTAGCAGCTACATCTGTATGCACACACAGGGGGAAAGCTTTTAATCAGCGAGACGTCAGCTGAGATTTAAGCCATATATTCCACTCTGTGCTGAATCTTTTCCCAGAAAACTATATATCAATCAGTATAATAACACATTACTGAAAAGCCAACTTAAATCTCCCCCAATGTGTCCAGGAGACCTATCAAACTGGTGTAAACTAAGCCAGTTCTACTTTACACCAGTTTGATAAATCTCCCGCAATGTGTCCAGGAGACCTATCAAACTGGTGTAAACCAAGCCAGTTCTACTTTACACCAGTTTGATAAATCTCCCGCAATGTGTCCAGGAGACCTATCAAACTGGTGTAAACCAAGCCAGTTCTACTTTACACCAGTTTGATAAATCTCCCCCAATGTGTCCAGGAGACATATCAAACTGGTGTAAACTAAGCCAGTTCTACTTTACACTAGTTTGATAAATTTCCCCTAATGTGTCCAGAAGACCTATCAAACTGGTGTAAACTAAGCCAGTTCTACTTTACACCAGTTTGATAAATCTCCCGCAAGGTGTCCAGGAGACCTATCAAACTGGTGTAAACTAAGCCAGTTCTACTTTACACCAGTTTGATAAATCTCCCCCATTATTTCCTTTAACCTTCTGAAAGGTGTCCCTCTGTACAGACACAGAGTAATGCAGAAAGATGTATTAATATCCTAAAATGTCCAGGAAATGCAGTGTGGAGAAGAAAGAAATACAAGGGGATTACCTAAAATGTTGACATCCAGGTGATTCTTTAATGAGTTACTCAGTAGCTCCCGTAAAAAGGAGATCAAGTAATTGAAGACATTTTTATGATGCAGCGGCAACAATGAAATAACCTGAAAGACATAAAGAGCAATGGTCATTGTATGTTCAAGCACAAGGCCTGTTTCATACTTGCGTTGTGGCATTCCGGTTTTGAAAAAACCCAGCAGAGGATCTCAAAACTGGGCCAAAACAGCTGTCACCCATTGATTTTAGTTCTTAGGTCACCAGGAAACTGAAATTGGGCACACTGCCTAGTAGGACTAGCTAAGCTGAATGTAAAGGTATCTTTCACTTGGAGATCCATTGCTTCATTCTGGAAAGAAAGTACTTTTAATCCATATGCAGATGAGTACTTAGGTGCACAGGGGGCGGACCGAAGCCACTCTGTGCACCTTTACTCTTCCTGTCAGTCCCTCCCTCTCCTTTTTGATGGACAGGGCCAGGCAAGATGACTATGTAGAAACCTGGCCCTGTCAATAAAGAAGGAGAGGGGGAGATTAGCAGAGGATACTGGAAGAACAAGGATGCACACAGCGGCTTGGGCCCGCCCTTGGTGCACTTAATTGCCATTAATTTGCATAATGGTTTAAAGGTGCATTTTCTTCAGAATGAAGCAACAGATTGCTAAGTGAAAGGTATCATTACATTCAGCTGAGGTAGCCCTACAAGTCATTTTGCCTGATAGAACACCAACTCCCTTTAATACAAGACTACATACACATGACATACACGTATGTTATGCTGGCTTGTAGAGGTAAGCAATCAGACTTAACCCCGGAGGATTTTTTTTTATATTTTTGCGTTTTCATTTTTACATCCAGCCTTCCCGGAGCCATACATTTTTAATGTTTCCATTCACAAAGCCGTATGAGGGCTTGTGTTTTTGCAGGACAAGTTGCACTTTTTATTGTCACCATTTAATATTGCATACGATGCAGTGGGAAAATAATTCTAAATGGCGTGGAACAGGAAAAAAATGCAATTCCGACCCATTTTACGGGTTTTGTCTCTACGGCGTTCCCTATGCAGTAAAACTTCTTGTATTTTATTACAAAAAAATAAATATAAAATAAAAAACACACCTTAAAAATTTGTTTTTTTATTATTTACTTTTAATTCTGAGGAGAGGGGGGTGGATTTTAATTTTTATATCATTTTGACATTTTTGAAAACCTTTATTAAACTTTTTTTTGCGCCCCCCCCTAGGAGGTTAGAATATGCAATCTTTAGATCACTTTTGGCTTAGACTGTAGTTCAAAAGAACTACAGTCTAAGTTCCATTCGTCTTGAGTAAAGGCTTGTCTTTCGTACCTGAATGTAGATTCAATCCCTTCACATGGGTGAAAGATATTAATCTATTTATTAGAAAATTAAAATGGAAGAAGTTTTTCTGCACCCATGATAGGGAGGAATGTGAGAAATTGGGTATAGATCAGGAGGATCTTCCTGATGTAAGATTGCTTGCAGATCTTCTGGTGGAAAGTGATAGAAATACAGGCGAAGGGCCGTTCACTGATCTAAAACCTGTATCTAAAAAGTTCCCTCCGTTGGCTAATCATTCGCCCCTTGATGTCTTTCTCACTGTTGTCACGGAAAAACTACGCTCTTTACATGTCCGGAATCCCTACCCAAGAAACCTGTCTGAGCAAGAGCAGTTGGCATTAACACAACTACAGCAAGATTCATCTGTTCTAATCAAGCCCCCAGATAAGGGGGGCAATATAGTTGTTCTTGATGTCAGCTGCTATGTTCAGATGTGCAAAAGGACTCTTGATGATAACACTTGTTACATTAAATTGGATCACAACCCTCTTGAGGCTTATAAAAAGGAACTAGGCCGAATCCTGAGCAGAGCAAAATGGCGCAAATTGATAAGTGCAAATGAACTAGCTTACCTTCTGCCCACCTACCCGACACTACCGGCCTTTTATAGTCTACCCAAAATACACAAGGGGACTAACCCTTTAAAGGGAAGGCCGATAGTGTCGGGTATAGGTAGCCTCACTGAAAAAATCAGTATATATGTCGACAGGGTTTTGAGACCATTTGTATCTAGCCTACCATCTTTTGTTAGGGACTCTATGGATGTTCTTAAGAGATTAAACGACATCAGATGTGATAAAGATACCCTACTTGCCAGTTTGGATGTTGAAGCTTTATATAGCTCTATCCCACATCAGCAGGGCTGTGAGGCAGCCAATGCATTCCTACTGGAAAGGGGGTCACAATTCTATGAACATAATGAATTTGTGATCACACTGCTGAATTTTATTCTGCACCACAACATTTTCTTGTTTGACCGTTCTCTCCACCGCCAGCTCAGGGGGGTGGCAATGGGTAGACCTTGTGCCCCTACCTTTGCTAACCTCTACCTGGGCTGGTGGGAGAGAGAGGTTGTCTTCAACGAGGAAATGGAGCAATGGACCTCGTCCATATTATTATGGATGAGGTTCATTGATGACATTTTCATTCTATGGAAAGGCACAAAGGAGAGTTTCTTGGATTTCGTATCAAGATTGAATATTAACTCCTTGGGTCTGTTTTTTACATCAGAAAGTGATGACAAACGGATCACCTTTTTGGATCTTGCAATTGAGATTGACCCCTCTGGTTATATCAAAACAAAAGTGTTCCGAAAAAACCAGCGGCCACTAATGCCCTCTTGAGATGGGAGAGTGGACACCCTTACCCACTCAAGAGGGGCATTCCTAATGGACAATACCTTAGAATGAGACGCAATTGTTCTCAATGGTCTGATTTTAAGGCCTCGGCTGATGACCTTAAGGAACGGTTTACGGAATAGGGTTATCCGAAACCTATTTTGAAGGAAGCATACCAACATGCAGCAGCATGTAATAGAGAACAACTCCTGCATCCTAGGAATAGAACATCCAACGACGCACAGATACGGATAATTGGCACTTTTGATACAGCAAGTAGTGAGATACGTGCGTTGCTTACTGAGTATTGGGATATTTTAAAAACTGATCCGGATGTTGGTCATCTAGTAGGCAGTCGTCCCATGATTACATACAGACGTGGGGGTAATATTAGGGACAAACTGGTTCACAGTGCCTTTACTACCCCCAGGGATGTTACTTGGCTAGGGGCCATCAGACCAAACGGTACATACCAGTGTGGCAACTGCATAGCTTGCAAAGCTATCTGGAAAAGCACGAAATTTAAGAGCTCGGCCACAGGACATGAATATTCCATCAAGTCCTTCATCAATTGTAGGACAGTTGGGGTGGTATACCTGGCTACCTGTGTCTGTGGTATACAATACACAGGAAAAACAAAACGGGAATTTAGGAGGCGCATAGGTGAGCATCTCCTAAAAATTCTGGAGACACCCCTGTGGCACAACATGTGGCTGTCAGTCATCCTGGCAATTTTGACTGTTTCAAATTTCAAGGAATAGAACATGTCAGGCCACCACCTAGGGGAGGTGACATCGATACACTTTTGCTAAGAAAAGAGGCACAGTGGATGTTCACCCTCAATACTGTTAAACCTAGGGGCCTTAATGATGCGATTTCATTCGCTTGTTTCATTGAATAAACTTCCAGCAACATATCTCACTCTGTTTATATCTGATACAACGTTTCTCAATTACAATATTGTTTCCCTCTAGATCATTGACATCTTATTTGAATATCCACGGATAGTTCATCTATCCACTTTGGAATCTTAGTGCTTATCTCTAAGTATATGCTTTGTAATCTTTTACTTATCACTCCTTATCACTCATCATGGGGGACCTGTATTGTTCTCCTGTGATGTTATAAGGAGTTCGGACTGTATGATAACGTATCTATTTACCTTTGGTGTCCCCGTCTATTTTGAAACTCAAGCGTGCGTCACAGACCTTACGTTATCCCTCCCTATTGTTGTACTGACCAATTCAGTGAGGGCAAAAGAAGCATACGTCATCTTTTCGTCCTCCCCCCTATGAGTGACGGTAATGGGTGGGCGGAGCCAGACTTGTGCCAGCCTTGGATCGACGATATGATGGATCGTGCGTCATCCGGCTGTGACGGAAAGATTTGGCTCAATTAGGTGACGTGCTTCACTTTCTATTGGATACTCACTATGGGTCGGTCACACAGATGGGAGGAGTCTCCTCTTTTTAAACAAGTCCGCGCTACGCGCGGGTCACGGCCACATATGCCGGAGGCTCACCGCTGCACGCACGACATCAGTGGCGTGCAGCATATTCTTAGTCAGATATTCCCAAGTTCTCTGCCTTCTGCTGTACACCCAGTGTGAGGGGGTAATATTCAGCGGCAACAGTGGACTTGGTGAATTGCTCCTGATAAGCCAACAACCAGTTGGATAGGGAAACGTGTCGAGCAATAGATTCCTGCAGTTACATATGCAGACTGACTCTCGTGTATACCTCTGGAGCCATATGGTGTATTCCTGTTCAGATAATTACCAGTCTAGGGTTTAACTATCCTACAGTGTAACCTGACATTACATCCTGGGTGTGTCCTTCTAGCAGCAATGAGATTTGATACACTATACACTGTTGCTTGTTCAGGTACACTGATAGTGGATATCCTTACATCCCTATACTGGTAAAGGAATTACACCAACATTGTATACTCCTTACATTTAGGAGTTCTAGTGATAGGAGTGATTCTTTGGGGATCAGCATCATCAGTCTGAGATATCCCCAATCACCCTATCAAGCCTATTTGTGGAGATTTTTAATATAATAAACATTAAACTGTTTTTAGCGTACTTTATATAGGCAGTAAAAATATTTTGGACTAGTACGTCAACAATACCAACCTAACTTAGTTAATTAGATATCCTATGGAGCCCTGCCAACTGCAAGCCTCCATGGGAACTATAGCTCTTCAGAGAGACCCAGTGCATCAGAGCGAAGGAATGGCTCCCCTGATTGCTGTATGGGGGGCCATTCCTGACCCGGAAGAGCAAGCTTACGTTTTTTTCACATTTAGATGCTGTGGTCACATCTGAGCACAGCATCTAAAGGGTTAAACGTCTGCGCTCGCACCATATTTAAAACCCTTCCTTCCATTTTGCAAGAAACAAATGATATAAAATTCAGCTGTATGTAACCTCAGTGACAGTCTGAGACCAAAAAGCAGCCCTGGCACACAAACCCCCCCAGCCCATGGGCGTTCTGCAGAGTATTACTGCTCTGCAGACTATACAACATAGTACCGCACTGATCAGAGGCAGAATATGTAACAATTAGAGG
This sequence comes from Bufo bufo, assembly GCF_905171765.1. Classification (NCBI taxonomy): domain Eukaryota; kingdom Metazoa; phylum Chordata; class Amphibia; order Anura; family Bufonidae; genus Bufo; species Bufo bufo. Next base: position 346,375,478 of record NC_053391.1, on the reverse strand, counting down.
ATCTGTCACCTCTCCTCACATGGATGTTTTAGTAAATACTTGTATTTCCCATGTAATAACAATTCTGGAGCACCTTTTCTTGTAGTTTCTCTGTTATTCCTCCTGGAAGTGTATGTATAAATTGACAATTGGGTGTTACTATTTAATTACCTCCAGTTACAAAAGTATTCAGATCCAGGTGCTGGTTTGAAAACCGTAAAATACTTTTGGGGGACCCCTTTAAAATCAGTTGTCTACATCACAAAAAGTCTACATAAGCAATGTCTTATTCATGCATTTCCAGGAGGAATAAGAGAGAAACGTCACAACACAAAGTAAACATATTCCAGAATTATGTCATGGATAACAAGGTGGAGGCACGGAGGGGACTGGGCAGGATTAGGTATGTACAGTTATGCGTTGGGTGGAGTTAGAGCAGTGGCTTAATATTAAAAAGTTTGCAGCAGTATGCTACATGCGTCTCTGCTATGGTCTCTACTTGTCATTTTCAAAAGTTAAGAGGTATGGTGAGGGCACTCCCCTCATTAAAATGAAGGAAAGTGGGGCTCCTCTTCTTCTGACCAGGAGGGGCCTCAGCGGTCAGACCCCTGCCAAATAGACACTTATCCTCTAAGGCCTGTTTCACACTTGCGTTGTTAATTCCGGTATTGAGATCTGGCAGAGGATCTCAATACCGGAATTAAACTGATCTGTTTTGATTTTGCACATCGGGATGCATCCGATCTGTTAGGATGTCTTTGTGTGAAATCAAAAACTGAAAAAACTTATCCGTCACCATTGACTTTGTTTTTAGTGATCCATTTTTTTCCCGTTTTTAAGACCGGACACAAAAACCGCAGCTTGCAGCGGTTTTGTGTCCGGTCACAAAACAGAATGCTGACGGAACGGAAGACATCCTGATGCATTCTGAAGGGATTGCTTTCCATTCAGAATGCATGAGGACTAAACGGAAAAGTTTTTTTTTTTTTTTCTGGTATTTTCCGGATCTCAATATCGGAAAACAATGCAAGTGTGAAACAGGCCTAATCTGTGGATGAGCAAGACTAGAAGCACATACTGTAGCTGTGCCACACCAGTCCATGGGTAGTGTCAGCAATGCTGACGTCACTCAGACCCACCTACCATACTAGACACATCCCAAAGCCAGGTGTCTCTCCCAGTGTCTCACTTTCTAAAACGCTGAATGACAGAGCTAGCCGTATATAGCTATACAGTAACACATCTCATTCCTGGACAGTAAAGGAACAGCTACGTGTCTATCGTGCAGTTCTTGTTCTGAGTTTCCAGTAAGGGATCCAGTAAAGGTGTGGATTTGGTACTGGTAAAGAGCCTTCCGTCTACTATATGCATAGTCTGTCCTCTCCCTATATGCTTTACAGTCCAGATTTAGAAGAGCTCTGTGGCGACCAATATGTTACTTTATTTCTCAGCCTCTATAGCTTATGCAGGGACATATCACCTGTTCCTCAACTTCTTTTGGTAGATTTGGAATCCAGGCCACTAGGTTTTTACGCTGTTAGGGTCCATTCAGACGTCCGTGTTTTGCGGATCTGCAAAATACAGATACCGGCCATGTGTGTGTTACGCATTTTGTGGACTGCCCATGGCCGGCCCTATGATAGAAATGCCTATTCTTGTCCGCGGACAGGAATATTTTGTGGGGCCGCAGAACGGAACTATGGAAATGCATGGGTCTGCACCTGTTCTGCAAAATTGCAGAATGGATGCGGAGCCAGAAATACGGACATGCGAATGGACCTTAATGGTGACCATATAAGTTGTAACCCAGGTATTCCAAAAAGATATAACCGGCTGAAAAGAATTTTTAGAAAGTTTTTCTTAGTTAAACAAGTAACTTCTGATTAAGTAATTTGATGATTGTAATTGACGAGGATCTCTATAGCTGAGGTTTGCTGTCTGGGTTCACTCTGTCTATATTTCAGTAAGTATACAGTTGTAACGCTATGATCATATCTGCATCCAATTCAGACAGATGTGACAGAAGAACACTGCTGTATGCAGAAATGGATCCAGCACTGCATGAAAGTAGAAAGCAAAACTTAGACATTTTGCTCAATGGATGGGATACATGGAGAGATCCCTAAGGAAGTATCCCCATCTCTAGAACTACATAACTAGACGATATAGGACAGGTAATGGCGCCTGCAGATGGGTTGGATGGCCAAGTAACTGCCACAACGTATATGGATCAAAGAAGATGCAAAAGTCAATTGGTGACCGGCCACTGCCCTTTGATTCCAATGATTTATCTTAGAGAGCAATTCATTCACCAAAACAGTCCATATGAAAAGGTGGCCTGCTGGTCCTAACAGCCATTCATATTTCAATTTTCCAGGGGAGCCGAGACCACTAAATCTGAAATGGCTGCTCTGCGCAGCAAGACACGTCTTTCTATGATTACTAAGTAATCCTGCTTTCTCTTTATGTAAGATGCATGTAACGCATTACCTCTTTACTGCTGTTATAATGTCCAGCGCACTCCAAGCCTCTGCTGTAATAGCTGTAGCAGATCACGGGCTCTGGGAGGCCTTCCAGGAAGAGCAGTAACGCCTCAACGACGGAGTGGTTGCTTCCAGCTTGTGGAAGGTTTAAGGAAGATATCTCACAGAAATGCAAGGGTTTACCAGAATTACTCCACCATATAATCGTTAGCTCTGCACATTATGCTTCTAGACCAGGGGTCAGCCACCTCTGACACTCCAGCTGTTCTGAAACTACAACTCCCAGAATCCTCCTTTCACGTCTATGGGAGTTACAAGAGCAGCCAAGAAAGTGTCCATGCTGGGAGTTGTAGTTTCAGAGCAGCTGGAGGGCCGAAGGTTGCTGATCCCTGTTCTAGAAGGCCAAGCGTGTGATACAGTCATCTTTTATAAAGATTTCACCTCTTTGAGAAGACCACCTCTTTAATAAGACTCAATGTTTTAGGACTGATTTTCAGTCCCCCTGTATCCTATGGATACCGGCCTCTTGTTCCAAAAGACTACCCCTCTAGATGGAATTGTGGGTGGACGTCTTAATAAGATCTTATACATATTGTAATAATTGTAAAAAAAAACGAAAAAAAAAAAACACAACTCATAATAACCAAACTAAAATGTCAGTTAGTGAGGTGCTGAAGTGTAAGCATGGAAGACGCAAATACTATGTATATACCGGTATGTGTGTTTTCCACTAGTAATTGTTCGTGAACCAGTACGGAAGGACAGCCTACTGCCTTTTGTATGGTCGCAGAAATTGTAACGTGTCCGCTGAGTAATCAAAGGCCACTCTTTACTTGACTATAATGTCCTGGATAGAAGTAAAGTTGGCCGTACACAAAATAAAAGATAACAATTGCTCCATAAAAATATCAATGACAATTATATTTATGGGACAAAAACAATTGGCTTTAACAAAGAGAAATTTGTTCCATAGGTCAAAACAACTGTTTCCAGATTTCGTTTCTTTGATGCAGTTTTTCACGAATAAGCCAGGAACGGATCGTGAATGGAAGACACATGTAAGGGAATGAGTTCTCCTCTTCAGGAATCCACTCCTGGCTATGGCTGAAAAAACTGCATCAAAAAAGCTGAATGTGGAGGCCCAGTTGTTCCTAAGCAAATGGTTTAATAAGTTATCATATGGCAAAGTAAAAGTGCAGTAATACACAGTACAAATATTCAGCGTGTCTGGAGGGATTCTGGTCATTGCAGATTTCTTGCAGTACATGTGCTCATTGGGTGGACATCCTAATACACACGGCTTATCTACAGCAGCAGACGATCATGCCACGCTTAGATTTGGACTCTTAAAGGATACGGATAGATTCTGGAAATCCGGTATCTAAGCAGTCTCTAATCGCTTCAAATTCAGATCTTAACCCAGGCTGCTGAAACAAATCTTCCTGAAATCAAAAAGTATAGCCATGTTTATAACCTTTATAGAACATTTATTCTGCTCACAAATCAGTCTCCAACAATACATCCATTCTTGCCAACCATCCAGAAATTCTTGGGCAGTCTAAAAATAATGCACTTTTTTCCAGCATCCGTGAACAAAAAATATACATGTCTCCATGATTTATTTTGAGGCTGGGGGTACTTGAGTAGGTCATTGTGATTATAATGCTCATCATTTTCGAGCTCACACTAAAGACTGCTAATGCATTTATATCAGTATATCGAGCGGTAGACCTGCATTACTTATAAGCTTTATCATTCATTGTGGTTTTTCCAATTTGTCCGTAAAAATGTTGACTGTCCGTGATGTTTAAATAAGTTGTCCAGAAAGGAAAAAAAAAATCAGGTTGGCAACCCTGGGCACATACAGGATACCATGTTAACCAAGCATACTGTATGGTGAGCGCTTTTTAATATTTGTGTGTTTCTACCTCCCTTGGCAGGGAAAGTGTTAAAACCAAGCTGTTTCATGGTAGTGAGGTCAGAGGACTGTCATCTGGATACCAATCTACCTATTTAGAGATAACCCTCAACATCTGTGTGTGTGTGTGGAAGGCTCAGCCCTTCTGTATTGTAGCCCCAGTCTTAGGAATGCTGCAGAGCGTCGCTCCGGCTTCTGTCCCTGTTACTATAGCTTTCAGTACACACTGAAATCACAACAGTGTGCTATGACAGTTCTGATAAGGACTCCGTTAGCTTGTCTCTCAGACAATGGTAACCTGCAAGAAGATTAGGATGCCCAGGCTCTACTGAGCATGCGCCACAGCCGTCCTGCTGAGAGGTACTGTGCATGGGAGCTCATGAGAACCCGTCCGCCCTCAGTGTAAAATTACTAAACAGAACTGCACAAGTGCCGGACTGCAGCAGTGGCCATACCCATGGACAACTGTGGAAAGGACAGGATATCTGAGAAACAGTACATTTCTGAAATATGAATTTATTTGCTGAAATTAATATTTTTACAATAGCTATCATATTCAATAGGATACGTGAGATGGGAATACCCCATTAAAGAGGTTGTCCGATATGATTGGGAGAGTATTAAAATAATTAAAGTAAGAAAAAAAGTGAAAAGGATGGAGTGAGGATGCCTCCAGTGTCCTGGTGTCGGAGCACAGATGGCTGTCAAAGCCTGCTGCAGTGGCTGCTCCTATTCTTCAGCTGTGCTCCGAAGCTGGGACACTGGAGGCAAAGAATTGTTTGTACTGTGCAGACACTGAATACTTAATGTAGAGTCTGCGCAGTAGAAAACAGGATGGGAATAAGCACTGCCGGCAGGACGGGGGAGCCATTTTCTATGATGTCATATATGGGGGCCAGAATTACAAAAACAATGCAGAGGCACCAGCCAGGAACAAGAAAAGGACAAGAAAAGGAATACAGATGGATGTTGGTGAGGACAACCTCAGCAGTGACAACCCCTTTAACTTGAATCCACTACAATGTAGAATTGCAGCACAACAGAGATATGTGTAATGGAGTCGAGGTAGCAATTCTGCTGCAATCCACTGTTTAATATGCATGGGAGGCGAGGTTACTGGATAACACACATTCATCTACCTGCAAACCCATCGATAATAGCTCTAGTTCAGTGGAATATGAGAGTGGAGTCTGACCTGCAGGGATGCATTACGGTACAAGTGATCAACCATCATCGAGAGCTCTTTAGGCACATCTAAAGGTTTCTCTGCACCAACAAAATCCTCCTTCATCTGAAGAGGCATGCGTGCCTAGAGTGGCATAAAAAGCATGTTACATGTCTAGCATCCCAGCATGTACAATGCAGCGGATGGATAGGATGATCATACCAATTCTCTGATGGCATCTGGAGACATGTCTCTGATGGGCTCTCTCATGTTACATAACATCTGGATGGAGGATCCAAAGCAGCTGTGCAGATAGTCTCCAGTCACAGACAAGAAGAAGTCTTTTCCTCTGTCCAGGTGCAGGATTAAAATGTCTTCCAAGTTTTCTTCACCAGAATTTAATTGGGCAGCCGTTTGATTATTAACAAATAACTCAAGTTCTATTTGTGCTTCGGAACCTAGAAAGGTAAGAGAATGGATTGGTATTTTGAGGGATGTGAAACACTGGGCACCATTATGTAAAATATTAGGGCACTAAACAAATAGCCATTAGAAGAGATCAAAAAAAGTTATGGGAAATTCAAATTCCTTGCAGTTACTTAGGGCTCCCATAGGCAGGGGCGTACCTAGAGCATTTGGCACCCGGGGCGAACCCTTTGTTTGGCGGCACCCCCCCCCCCCCCCCCCCCAAGAAAGTTAAGAAAACATGCACAAACTTTTTTCAATGTTTTCAATAATATTTATAAATAAAAATAAAACCCCTTAATAAAATAAACCTCTGCACACCCCCTTAACGAAATAAACCCATTAACCCCCCTTAATAAAACCCATTAACCACCCCTTAATAGACCCCTTAACCCTTCCTTAATAAAATAAAAACCTGCACCCCCTTAAACCCCAGTATAATAAACATTGGTGGCGCAGTGCGCCCCCCCCAACATAATAAACATTGGTGGCGCAGTGCGCCCCCCCTCCCTAGTATAATAAACATATAAACATTGGTGGTGCAGTGCGCCCCCCCCCCCCCAACACCCTAGTATAATAAACATTGGTGGCGCAGTGCGCCCCCCCCAACATAATAAACATTGGTGGCGCAGTGCGCCCCCCCCTCCCTAGTATAATAAACATATAAACATTGGTGGTGCAGTGCGCCCCCCCCCCCCCCAACACCCTAGTATAATAAACATTGGTGGCGCAGTGTGCCCCCCCAACATAATAAACATTGGTGGGCAGTGCGCCCCCCCTCCCTAGCATAATAAACATATAAACATTGGTGGTGCAGTGCGCCCCCCCCCCCCCAACACCCTAGTATAATAAACATTGGTGGCGCAGTGTGCCCCCCCAACATAATAAACATTGGTGGGCAGTGCGCCCCCCCTCCCTAGCATAATAAACATATAAACATTGGTGGTGCAGTGCGCCCCCCCCCCCCCAACACCCCAGTATAATAAACATTGGTGGCACAGTGCGCCCCCCCCCCCAACATAATAAACCTTGGTGGGCAGTGCCAATGAGGGTTAAAAAAATAAATAAAAATTAACTCACCACCTCCAATTGATCGCGTAGCAGCAGGTCTCATGTACTTTCTTCAGGACCTGTGGTGATGTCACTGAGCTCATCACATGATACATCACATGATCCATCACCATGGTAATGGACCATGTGATAGAGGCTGGAGCTCAGTGACGTCACCACAGGTCCTGAAGAAATTACAAGTAGACCGGCAGCAGCTACGCGATCAATTGGAGGAGGTGAGTTAATTTTTTATTTTTTAACCCTCATTGGCACTGCCCACTGCCCACCAATGTTTATTATACTGGGGGGGGGGCGCACTCAATGTTTATTATACTGGGGGGGGCCGCACTCAATGTTTATTATACTGGGGGGGGGGGGGGGGGCGCACTCAATGTTTATTATACTGGGGGGGGGGGGGGGGGGCCGCACTCAATGTTAATGAAGATAACTGACCTGTTAATACAAATGCAGGAGGCGGGTGCCGGAATCAAATAGCCGGCACCCGCCTCCTGCATTTGTATTAACAGGTCAGTTATCTTCATTGGTGGCGCAGTGGCCACAGCCCCTCCCCCGGCCCTGCCCCTCTTCTTATTGGCCGCGGCGGCAGCAGCACAGGGGGAGGGAGAGACCATCTGGAGCCCTGCCCCTATCACAGCGCCACGCCTGGCCCACTCGCCACATTATTTTTATTTATTTTTATCCTCAGTCGCGGCTGGCACCCCCCTTGTGAGTGGCACCCGGGGCGGGCCCCCTACCCCCGCGGTACGCCACTGCCCATAGGCAAGCTACTGACCCCATATACAGGAGCTTTTATACAGTCATGGATAGACACTGAACTCCCCGTACTGCTTGATAAATTCTCCCCATTGGGTCAATAAAGAAACTGAACCACTGTCCAATTTTCACTGATGGTTGCTTGGAGATTTTAAGTGAAATTCTTCAGTTTAAAAAAGGCATCCGTACAAGACCATGTGTCATAACGGAAATCTACACCAGCAAGGGAGCTATAAACTATGCCAATGTGTTGGGCTGGCTATAGCTGCCTTTACACTGCCCATTCCCCACTGTGCCCACTTTTTTTTGGAAAAGTGGGGAGCAGGGTTTGAAATCTCCCAAAAAGTCACAAACTTTTGTGCAACCATGAAATGTACCAGTTTTCTGATGCACAGGGGATGGAAAATGACTCCCTAAGGCTTCTTTCACACGGGCGTCCAGGATTTGCTCTGGATGCGTCGCGTGTGCATTGCGGGAAACGCGCGCGAGTGCGCACGCAATTGCAGTCAGTTTTGACTGCGATGGTGTTGTTCAGTTTTTATCGCGCGGGTGCAATGCGTTTTGCACGCGCGTGATAAAAAACTGAATGTGGTACCCAGACCCAAAACCGAACTTCCTCACTGAAGTTCGGGTTTGGGTTAGGTGTTGTGTAGATTTTATTATTTTCCCTTATAACATGGTTATAAGGGAAAATAATATTATTCTTAATCCAGAATGCTTACTAAAATGTCAATTGAGGGGTTAAAAAATAAAAGCAATTAACTTACCTCATCCACTTGTTTGCACAGCCGGCATAGTCTTCTTTCTTCTTCTTTCAGGACCTGCAAAAGGACCTTTGATGACGTCAGCACAGATCTTGCTGAATGAAGATAGAAGGATCATCAAAGGTCCTTTTGTAGGTCCTGAAAGAAGAAGAAAGAAGACTATGCCGGCTGCGTGAACAAGTGGATGAGGTGAGTTAATTGCTTTTATTTTTTAACCCCTCCATCCCTATTTTACTAAGCAATCTGTATTAAGAATGCTATAATTTTCCCTTATAACCATGTTATAAAGGAAAATAATACAGTGAATTTACATTAATGGGGTCCGGGGTTGCTCATCCCTATCATCTTCTAGCAACCATGCGTGAAAATCACACCGCATCCGCACTTGCTTGCAGATGCTTCCGATTTTCACGCAGACCTATTCATTTCTATGGGGTTGCATCAAAAATGCTTAATATAGAACATGCTGCGATTTTCACGCAACGCAAAAGTGATGCGTGAAAATCACCGCTCATCTGCCCAGCCCCATTGAAGTGAATGGGTCCGGATTCAGTGCGGGTGCAATGCGTTCGCCTCACGCACTGCACCCGCGTGGAATTCTCGCCCGTGTGAAAGGGGCCTAAGTGTATTAAACTCATTACAGAGTTACAGCATACAGCAGACTCCCATGTTGTGTGTCTATCTGTAATTAACACCTAAATGACTGCTCGCAATCTTCTGACCATGGCAAGTCCTCAGTCTACTATTGTTTGGGGGGGACTCCCTGTTCTCCCCTGCTCCATGAATTACCAGATTCTGGCTTCCTGCTGCACAGCCAGGCTCAGAGGAGCCTCTGATGCCTCCTATTTAACCAGCGGCATAATCAATTGGGTCTCTCAACGAGGGTTACCCAATGACTTGATCATGTCTAGAGGATCCCCCTGCAATCAAATCCGGGGAGCCAAGGTAATAAGCCTGCTGTTGGGGCGCACTAACTGTTGCTCTAAGATTAGCTTGTATCATTGTTAGACAGAGCATGATGAAATAGCACATAGGAGTATGCTCATAAGTATAGATGTAAAAAAGAATTCTCTTAATAGGACGAAAAATATAATAAAATTAAAATATGTCTAGAAAAAAAACGATTATCACAAAGTGCATTTAATTATGCACAAATTACATTAAAGGGCTTCTGTCACCCCATTAAACCGTTTTTTTTCTTTCTTTACTAATAATCCCTACACTGCGATCTCAGCATACATAAGCTAATTAATGATTTTCGTTCAGTACAATTTGCTAAAAATCGATTTTTATAATATGTAAATTACCTTGCTACCAGCAAGTAGGGCGGCTACTTGCTGGTAGCAGCCGCATCCTCCGATCTTAATGACGCCCCCTCCGCTTGTTGATTGACAGGGCCAGCGGACGGGATCTTTCTCTGCTGGCCCTGCCTGTTTTCATTCAATATCAGGCGCCTGCGCCGCGGCCGTACCTATCTTCAATCTGCGCAGGCGCACTGAGAGGCGGCCACTCACTCGGCCGCTCGCTCCTCAATGCGCCTGCGCCGATGACGTCACATCTACACCCGGCGCAGGCGCATTGAGGAGCGAGCGGCCGAGTGAGTGGCCGCCTCTCAGTGCGCCTGCGCAGATTGAAGATAGGTACGGCCGCGGCGCAGGCGCCTGATATTGAATGAAAACAGGCAGGGCCAGCAGAGAGAGATCCCGTCCGCTGGCCCTGTCAATCAACAAGCGGAGGGGGCGTCATTACGATTGGAGGATGCGGCTGCTACCAGCAAGTAGCCGCCCTACTTGCTGGTAGCAAGGTAATTTACATATTATAAAAATCTATTTTTAGCAAATTCTACTGAACGAAAATCATTAATTAGCTTATGTATGCTGAGATCGCAGTGTAGGGATTATTAGTAAAGAAAGAAAAAAAAACGGTTTAATGGGGTGACAGAAGCCCTTTAAAAAAACAAACCCATATTAACTTGTGGGAAGAACAAGAACACTGGGTGTGTCAGCAAGTAGTGGAACGTGCATGTACCTGGTGTAAGAAACCCTTTGCTTGGATTCGCTCGGAGCCATTGTTTGCTATACAATGGCTCATCCAGCTTACTGATGAATTCATACTGACACGCCACCTGTCCATCATTGTGAATAGTGAATGTCTGGACTTGCAGCTGCATGTACTTTACATCCTTGAAGTGAAACTGTGGAGTAGACAACACATCAGCATTTGAAGCTTCCTTTATCGCAAACATCTAAACTCTGTATGGTTATAGAATAGAGGACAAACACAACATATATAATATAAATCAACAAGTACCATCAACCATTCACAGCCTGGAATTATATTCTGTATTTAAACAGGACCGGTCACCTCTTCTGACTTGTCCAACTAAATGCTTGTATTCCCTATAATATAACACTGCTAGAGCATCTTACCCCTCTGCATTGTGCCATTCCTCTGTTATCCCTACTAGAAACTTATGGATACATTGACAACTGGCTGTTTACCAGCTGGAGCTTGTCTCCATACACACTCTGAAGAGGCGACAAGGAACCCTTTATTCACTTTAGTAGATGTGGATGTACAGTATATATCTACTGTATTTATCATTAAGCTATCCATGGCAAAGTTTGGAAAAATATAATGGGGCCCATTGATCAAGATCGCCTGTTTTTTGGTGTAAAATTAGACTGGCGTATTTCATTCGACTGTCAGGCCTTTGCCGTGTATATATTAAAAGTCACACAGCCGTTGGTGAATTAGACTAGACGTATTTTTATTAGTCTGACTTCTGGTGGTTGTTTGTCAGTTTCATATTCACTTAGACTGGTCTCATTTATTTGCGCAAGAAAAAAGTTGCATGTCTCCTTGAAAGTGCGACATTTAATGCAAAAAAAAGTCAGCACTGAAAACAGATAAAAAATACTGCTGGTACTCCAGCCCTGAAGTGGTGAAGTGGAGTGGAAATGAGATGGGTTTTGCAACAAATTCAGGCACAATAAAGGCGCACCTACATAAAATAGGTCAGAAAAATGTGGTAAAAGTTAGAAATCTGAATTAGGCCTCATGCACACGAGGCCTCCGTTCCTTTTTTTTTGAGGATAGGATGGGGACCCATTCATTTCAATGGGTCAGCAAAAAAATGCTGATAGTTCATCCGTTTGTGTTCCGCGTCCGTTGTCCGTGTTTCCCTTCAGCAAAAAAAATAGTGCATGTCCTACTTTTTTCACATTTGCGGACAAAGATAGGCATTTATTACAAGAGATCTGTGGAAAAAACAAATCCTCCCCAAAATATATATTTCTATTCAAGATTTTGTTACAAGAAATGGGTCATTTTAATCCCAACAGCTTTTGTAATAATGTTTCAGTGCAAAACGAAACTGACAAAAAGTGTTCTAATATTCACAGCTTGGTAAAGCCCATTGAGTCCATTTTTGCCAAGACATAAGTGTTGTCGCCTTGTCATATGAGCTTCACCTGTGACTAATAATGGATCAATCAGGTCTCAGGTGTGTATAAAAAGAACCCCAGTACACAAGACCTTCACATCAACTGCAATTAGACCTCTGCAAACATGCCTAAGATCACCCGGAGACTAGAGTGTTGATTATCAAGAGGCTGAAGACCAGATCCACTGCTGATGTGGCAGACACCTTCAATGTGTCTCAACGTCAAGTTCAGAGGATAAAAAAAGATTTGAAGAGGCTGGAGACGTTTTGGACAAGGCCAGGTCAGGCCAACCCCGCAAGACAACTGCTCGAGAGGACCGTTTGTTGGCTCGAAAATCCAAGGCCAGCCCATTTTCCACTGCAGCAGAGCTCCACGAGACCTGGTCACCTGAAGTCACGGTGTCAACCAGAACAGTTTGTCGGATTCTGTCTCAAAATGGCCTCCATGGTCGAATCAGTGCCCATAAGCCAGCACTAAACAAAAGACAATTGAAAAACTGTGTGGCATTTGCCAAGGCCCACAGCCTGCTAAAAAGATGGACGCTGGAAAAGTGGCAGAAGGTGGATTTTTCAGATGAATCTTCTGTTGAATTACACCACAGTCGCCGCAAATATTGCAGGAGACCTACTGGAACCCGCATAGAGCCGAGATTTACCCAGAAAACTGTGAAGTTTGGTGGAGGCAAAATCATGGTCTGGGGTTACATCCAGTATGGGGGTGTGCGAGGGATCTGCAGGGTGGAAGGCAACATCAATAGTCTAAAATAACAAGAAATCTTAGCTACCTCTCATATTCCCAACCATCGCATACTTCCATCTCCACATCCAAGTTAACCTGAACCTTGTACGCCAAACTTGAAACACAAGTTCGCTCATCCCTAGTTGCGACCACAGGGGTGAATAAAGTTTTTGCTGCCATTTTTTTAAATTCTTATATTGTCCTGGATTTGTTGACCTCCATATTGATATTTGGCTTGATGTGCTGCCTTTGTTTATGTTATATATATATATATATATATATATATATATATATATATACATACATACACACACACACACAGACACAGAGCATTCACCGCCCTTGACTTTTTTCGAATTTTGTTACATTACAGCCTTAAGTTCAATGTTTTGTTAATCTGAATGTTATGTGATGGATCAGAACACAATAGTCTAAGTTGGTGAAGTGAAATGAGAAAAATATATAAAATAAAACTATTGTTTAGAAATAGAAAACAGAAAATTGGCATGTGCGTATGTATTCACCCCCTTTGTTAGGAAGCCCATAAAAAGCTCTGGTGCAACCAATTACCTTCAGAAGTCACATAATTAGTGAAATAATGTCCACCTGTGTGCAATCTAAGTGTCACATGATCTGTCATTACATATACACACCTTTTATGAAAGTCCCCAGAGGCTGCAACACCTAAGCAAGAGGTATCACTAACCAAACACTGCCATGAGGACCAAGGAACTCTCCAAACAAGTAAGGGACAATGTTGTTGAGAAGTACAAGTCAGGGTTAGGTTATAAAAAAAATATCCAAATCTTTGATGATCCCCAGGAGCACCATCAAATCTATCATAACCAAATGGAAAGATAATGGCACAACAGCAAACCTGCCAACAGACGGCCGCCCATAAAAACTCACGGACCGGGCAAGGAGGGCATTAATCAGAGAGGCAGCACAGAGACCTAAGGTAACCCTGGAGGAGCTGCAGAGCTCCACAGCAGAGACTGGAGTATCTGTACATAGGACGACAATAAGCCGTACGCTTCATAGAGTTGGGCTTTATGGCAGAGTGGCCAGAAGAAAGCCATTACTTTCAGCAAAAAACAAAAATGCACATTGTGAGTTTGCGAAAAGGCATGTGGGAGACTCCCAAAATGTATGGAGGAAGGTGCTCTGGGCTGATCAGACTAAAATTGACCTTTTCGGACATCAAAGAAAACGCTATGTCTGGCGCAAACCCAACATATCACATCACCCAAAGAACACTAACATGGTGGTGGCAGCATCATGCTGTGGGGATGGGACTGGGAAACTGGTCAGAGTTGAGGGAAAGATGGATGGTGCTAAATACAGGGATATTCTTGAGCAAAACCTGTACCACTATGTGTGTGATTTGAGGCTAGGACGGAGGTTCACCTTCCAGCAGGACAATGACTCCAAACACACTGCTAAAGCAATACTTGAGGGTTTTAAGAGGAAACATGTAATGTGTTGGAATGGCCTAGTCAAAGCCCAGATCTAAATCCAATAAAAAAAATCTGTGGTCAAACTTAAAGATTGCAGTTCACAAGCGCAAACCATCCAACTTGAAGGAGCTAAAGCAGTTTTGCAAGGAGAAATGGGCAAAAATCCCAGTTAAAAGATGTGGCAAGCTCCTAGAGACTTATCCAAAGCGACTTGGAGCTGTGATTGCTGCAAAAGGTGGCTCTACAAAGTATTGACTTTAGGGGGGTGAATAGTTATGCACATTGACTTTTTCTGTTATTTTGCTCTATTTTTTTTTTTTTATTGTGAAGTAAACAACAAAAACATCTTCAAAGTTGTGGGCATGTTCTGTAAATTAAATGATGCAAATCCTCAAACAATCCATGTTAATTCCAGGTTGTGAGGCACCAAAAAATAATATATATATAGTCCAGAAAATGAACGGCACTCCAGTAAATCATGAACAAATGACTCCTTTAATCACCCGTGCGGTACAACGTTTTGGCTCAATACTAGAGCCTTTTTCATACTATTTCAATACTATTGAGCCGAAACGTTGTACCGCACGGGTGATTAAAGGAGTCATTTGTTCGTTATTTACTGGAGTGCCGTTCATTTTCTGGACTGTGCATTGGGGTAAGAAGCCTATTCCCTTAAGAGCGTGCATCCAACTTTTCATCATTTGCCAGTGCCGCCATTTTTCTCAGAGATATATATATATATATATATATATATATATATATATATATATATATATATATATATATATATATATATATACATACACATATACACACACACACAAAAGAAAAAACCACCAGCAGCACCATCCAAGAAAAAAAAAGAGAAGGGAACGGGTGCAGAGCCCAAGTATGGCAATAGGTGCTTACCCACTGGTATAGAAAGAAAAATTGGACTGCACTCCTGTAGACTTTCCAAATAGTCAGTGAAGAAACTTTATTCACCCATAAAGTGGCACAGAACGACGTTTCGGCTCATACATGAGCCTTTCTCAAACGAGAATCATGGTCACGGTGAATAGGACAAGGGTTCTAGCCGCTAAGGGGGCTAAAAATTTGTAAAAAAAAAAAAAAAAGAAGAACAAACCAAAACCCCAAAATATTAAGTATAAATGAAAAAGGAAGATTTACAAAAAAAAAAAAGAAGATATACGTTAACAATAAACATGTTCATTTTCAGCTGATTTGTGAAGGAATTTTTAGTTTTTTTTGAAAAATGAAAATGCACAGAATATCGGTATAAAAGTATCGGCTATTGGCCTGAAAGTTCACAGCTTATCGGTTTTGGCTCTAAAAAAAAAATCTATATCGGTCGGTCCCTACCTAAGGCTACTTTCACACTAGCGTTCGGGGCTCCGCTTGTGAGTTCCGTTTGAAGGCTCTCACAAGCGGCCCCGAACGGATCCGTACAGCCCTAATGCATTCTGAATGGATGCGGATCCGCTCAGAATGCATCAGTTTGGCTCCGTTTGGCCTCCGCTCCGCTCAGCAGGCGGACACCCAAACGCAGCTTGCAGCGTTTTCGTGTCCGCCTGGCCGTGCGGAGCCAAACGGATCCGTCCAGACTTACAATGCAAGTCAATGGGGACGGATCCGTTTGACGTTGACACAATATGGTGCAATTTCAAACGGATCCGTCCCCCATTGACTTTCAATGTAAAGTCAGGAGTCCCTATTAATATACCATCAGATCTGAGTTTTCTCCGATCCGATGGTATATTTTAACTTGAAGCGTCCCCATCACCATGGGAACGCCTCTATGTTAGAATATACCATCGGATTTGAGTTACATCGTAAAACTCAGATCCGACAGTATATTCTAACACAGAGGCGTCCCCCCCCCCCCCCCTCCTGTAATTAACTTATTGGTGGCCAGTGCGGCCCCCCTCCCTCCCCAGTATTAATTGTAACCAGTGCGGCCCCACTCCCTCTATATTCATCGGTGGCCAGTGCGGATTCCCAGTATTAAATATGACCAGTGCGGCCTCCCCCTCCCTCCCTCCCCAGTATTAAATATGACCAGTGCGGCCTCCCCCTTCCTCTATATTTATTGGTGGCCAGTGCGGATTCCAAGTATGGCCTCCCCAGTGCGGCCTCCCCTCTCCCCACCCCCTAATTAAAATCACCCCCCCCCCCCCCATCATTGTTGGCAGCGGAGAGTACCGATCGGAGTCCCAGTTTAAATCGCTGGGGCTCCGATCGGTTACCATGGCAACCAAGAGGCTATTGCAGTCTTGGCTGCCATGGTTACTTAGCAATAAATACAAGCATTATACTTACCTGAAGAGCTGCGATGTGTGTCCGGCCGGGAGCTCCTCCTACTGGTAAGTGAAAGGTCTGTGCGGCGCATTGCCTATTGCACAGACCTGTCACTTACCAGTTCTCAGTATATTCTAACATGAAGCGTCCCCATCACCATGGGAACGCTTCTGTGTTTAGAATATACTGTTGGATCTGAGTTTTCCGAAGTGAAAAATCAGATCTGAAATAAACAGTTATGCAAACGGATCCGTTCTGAACGGATGCAAGCGTTTGCATTATAGGAGCGGATCCGTCTGTACAGACACCAGACGGATCCGCTCCTAACGCAAGTGTGAAAGTAGCCTAATATGTCTGTTTTTTTTAAATATAATTTGGTTTTACACAATAAGAGCATTTTTGAAACAAAAAAATCATGTTTTAGTGTCTCCATTTTCTGAAAGCCATATCTTTTTAATTTTTTCGGCAATTGTTTTAGGTAGGGGCTCATTTTTTGCGGGATGTGATGATGGTTTGATTGGTACTATTTTGGGGGGCATATGACTCTTTTAATCACTTTTTATACCATTTTGTGGGAAGTGCGGTGTTCCATCATAGTTTTTCTTTTTTTATGTCGTTTACCATGCAGTAAAAGTACGTGATCCTTCTATAGATCAGGTCTTTACGGACGCGGCGATACCAAACATGCTTAGTGCTTTTTTATTTTTTGCATTTTTAACCAATTATATGTGCGGATATAGGAAGAAGTAAAAATTTTTACATATTTTTATTTATTTTTTTACACTTTTTTGACTCAGACCCACTTGGTTCTTGAAGATCCAGTGGGTCTGATGCCTCTACAATACACTGCAGTACACTGTATAGTGTACTGCAGTGTATTGTCATTCACAGTAAGCCTGATCAGGCTCAGCTATACCATGGCAATCCGGATGACTGTGAAGGCATCCGGTTGCCATGGTAACCATAGGGATGCTGCCACAGCAGGCCGATGGGACAGGGAGATCCCTCCCTCAGTTTACCCTTCAAGCATCAGGCCGCTGCCACAGCAGAGCATCCCCTAAGGACCGCGGCATGGAAATGGCGGCATGGAAAACGGCCAACATTGGTGCCCACCTGATGCTGCCATACACAGCACCCACCTGACGCTGCCATACACAGCACCCACCTGATGCTGCCATACACAGCACCCACCTGACACTACTATATACATACTATATTTTAAAACTCCATTCAGTTTTACTGAACTGCAGTTTGTCACAGATTTATAGTGCAGGAACCACACCAAAAATCTGCCACAAACCTACCACATCTGAACATGGTCTGAAAGCATATGAAAAACCAACAATAGATGAAGTCCTTTAGAGGGGTCCATTTTAACAAACAAAAGCACAATGTTGCTGACAACTATACCTCTCGCTGAGATAGCGTAGCTGAAGGAATG
The DNA here is from genome assembly GCF_905171765.1 of Bufo bufo. Taxonomy (NCBI): domain Eukaryota; kingdom Metazoa; phylum Chordata; class Amphibia; order Anura; family Bufonidae; genus Bufo; species Bufo bufo. The sequence continues at coordinate 346,357,500 of NC_053391.1, read as the reverse complement.
CAGTCATTTTCCATCTTGTCCAAAGAACGGACTATTTCTTCAAACGTTTTTCTATATAGCTCTTCATTAACCACTTTTATCTGCCCAGATAATAAAAGTCATAAATATATTGATTATGTTTCTCTAATAATAATCTATAATAGAATTATAATTATATACTATAATTTTTGCATATTATAGCAAATAAGTATAATAAATAGTATTTTATATTTAGTAAATTACTACATTTCAGTATATCACTTCACAGATTTATTAGTAGTGAACCGGATATGTATAGAGATGCTAACCAAGGTCCCTTGATTTCAGCTACAATTTGCCTGGTTGCTACTTTGCATTTCCTCATACTTCATAAAACTCCCCTTTTGGTTCAGATGGATCAATAAAAAAAATACAAAATAAAAAACAAACATTTGCCGACCAAAAATTTGCTAAATGGAATTTCCCACGTCAGAGTTTCACAGTATATCTATAGAATATGCCATAAATGGTGTCCCATCTCTGATCGGCTGTTTCTGTAAGTCTCATAGAATTCAATGGGGAGGAAGCCATGCACATGTTCTCCATTTGGTCTATTTGAGGCCGGTGGTATGTTTTTCTCACAGAGCAGGCGTCCTAGGACTAATTTCGGCATATCAGTGTCCATCTGTTGTGACTTTCACTAATCACTAGAATGAAGTGGCATACACAATGATCCATCTGGCCTACAAAAAAAGCAGAATGTAGACTAAGCAGCATGGTGCTTTCATGGAGCCACTGCCACTTTGTTCCAGTGGTCCCTGCAGTTAGACTCCACCTATAAGACACTGTTGTCTGAGTTAAATGAAAAATATGGTAGCCCCTACAAATAGTATAAAATAGCAAAATAATCAATAGCCCCCTTCCCTTTCTCCCCTGCTTCTTCAAGCCCTGCAGTTTGGTCCTCTCCACCACTGACCTCATATTCCTGGCTACAGTAGTGACGTTCCGTGAACATAGGTAATCGTGCAGCCAATCAATAGCCTCAGTAGTATAAGGGACATCACTGCTGAGGCCAGTGATTGGCTGCAGAGGTGACCTGTGTGCATGGAACGTACTGCTGCAGCCAGGAAAATTAACAGCAGCAGGGAGGACAAGAGCACAGTGCAGGAAGAAGGGATTGTATTGTTATTTTAAACCACTTACAGGGGCTTCCTGAGTTTTGTTTTTTTGTTTTTTTAAACTCAGACAACCCCTTTAAGATGAGACAACTCTTTTACCTGTATGAGGATTTTGGCAACTGTCTGAATCCCATAGAAGCACACTGTACACAAATGACTTACCCCAATATTAAAAACCGAGCTGACTGGTTTATGGTCACTTGTTTTTAGACTCATGAGGCTTTGATAATCTAGCTGTGTTACATGTCTGCCTTTCCAGAGAATGCGATCACACCAGGCAGGGGCACGGCATTTTTCACTACAAGGAGAGAAAAAAAAAAAAAAAGACAACACATTGATATCAATTAAACTCAAGTACATTCACAAGGCAACCAAAAATCCAGAGGTAAGCCACAGGATTAGAAGTAGTCCATATGGAAAGACACCTAATGGGATCTGTAAGATGAACCTGTCTGGATATGGATAAAGCACCAACTGCGTTAGCTTGCTGTCTTACCTCTGTCTTTCCGACTTGCCCATTACTTTTAAGACCCTGCCCGCTGCTGGTTTACCAGCTGGATCCATATGCAGTGGTTTAGCAGTATGACGAGAACTTACAGATTTAAAGATGTTTTCCGGTTTACATCAACATAAATAAAAGGTAGCTGTATTTTGTTATGTTCTTTTATTTATTTTTTTCACTTTTATTGCTCCTATATTTTTGTTTGGACCATGTCCTTGCAGCTTTTTCTTATTTCCTGTGATTTTATGTCCATGGGAGTGTCAAAAAGGTAAGAAAGTAGACGGTCGTGCTCAGGGACAAAATCGGGGAGGTGCTTGGAAAGGGTTCTAAGCCCACTAGTAACAGTCCAGCACACTCCAAACTGTATGTCCAGTGAAACAAAGATTTTTATTGAAGCAAATTCACGTGAGGTCTTCACATGAAAAATTCGATTTTTGTACTCGCCATAAAATCCTTTTCTCGTAGGATGCATTGGGGGACACAGCACCATGGGTATATGCCCAGGAGGCTGACACTAGAAGTAAAAAGCAGTCTGTGACGACTTTTAATAGGCCCATTGATCAATAAGGGATAGTGATATAGATAATATTGGGAGGAGGGTTCAATATTCTCGTGGATCATCTGTGACACAGTCCACAAGGGAGGGCTTCTTGCAGAACCCTGCGACCCAAACTGGCATCAGCAGAGGCCAAGGAGTGGATGTGGTAAAATTTAGAAAACATATGGACAGAGGCCCAGGTGGCGGCCTTGCAGACCTGGGAAGCTGAGGCCTGATGTCTAACCGCCCAAGAAGCCCAGACCGCCCTAGTGGAATGAGTGGACAATCGAAAGGGAGGAACATGACCCTTGGCAACATAGGCCTCCTTAACTGCCGACCTAATCCAACGGGATATGGTGGCCTTGGAAGCCTGCAGGCCCTTGCGAGGACCCTCAGGGATCACAAATAGGGAGTCCGACCGGCGAAAGGGCTCAGTCAACCGAAGATAGAGGCGAAGCGCCCTAACAACATCCAAACGGTGAAGAGAACACTCCCTCGGATGAGATGGGATAGGACAGAAGGACGGAAGGACAATCTCCTCATTAATGTGGAATGAGGACACCACCGAAGTAAGGAAGGCACTGGACGCAGAACGACCTTATCCTGATGAAACACCAAGAAAGGGGATCTGCAAGAGAGCGCAGCAAGTTCAGAAACTCTGCGAATAATCGCCACAGGTAATCGCCACAAGAAAGGCGACCTTAAACGAAACAAAGGAAAGAGAAATATCCTGTAACGGCTCAAAGGGGGAGGCCTGAAGAGCGTCCAAGACAATGTTCAAGTCCCACGATTCCACAGGAGGACGAAAAGGCGGAACGCGGTGAGCGACCCCCTGCAGAAAAGTTCTCACTTGACGGCGAGAAGCCAGGGGTTTCTGGAAAAGAACAGACAGGGCCGAAATCTGACCCTTGCGAGAGGCCAAACGAGAGAGGCGCTTGAGAACCCTGGGAAGGAGCGGAATGGGAGGAAAGAGGTAAACGGGACCAAGGAAGGACCAGAGCATCCAAGGCCAGCGCCTGAGGGTCCCGAGACCTCGCGAAGTAACGCGGGACCTTGTGGTTAAGACGAGAGGCAAAAAGGTCTGTGTCCGGCGTGCCCCAATGCGGACACAGATGAAGAAACACCTCTGAGTGAAGAAACAACTCGCCCGGGTCAGGGCTTTGGCGACAGAGAGTCCGCCGCCCAATTGTCGACCCCCGGGAATGTGGACGGCGGAGAGAACCGGAACGAAGGACTCCGCCCACCGAAGTATGCGGGATGCCTCTTCCATGAGCCTCCTACTCCTGGTGCCCCCCTGATGATTCAGGTACGCCACCGCAGTGGAGTTGTCCGTCTGGACACGGACTGGAAGACCGGAGAGAAGATATGTCCAATGAGATAGAGCAGGGAGGATTCCACTGCTGACCACAGGCCCAGAGCAGATAGGGACCCGAAGACAGCTCCCCAACCAGTCAGGCTGGCGTCCGTGGAGATCACCTGCCAACGAGGGGGAAGAAAGGACTTGCCCAGAGATAGGGTGCGAGGTAGAAGCCACCAGCACAACTCCTTGCGGACAAGACAGGGAAGACGAACCAGACAGTCAAGGTCCGGCTGGATAGGATCGCCAGCTGAAGAGGCCTGGAATGGAATTGCGCAAATGGGATCGCCTCGAAGGAGGCAACCATCCGGCCTAAAACCCGCATGCACGTCCGAAGAGGTAGAGGGGACGGCCTGTGAAGGCGAACCACTGCATATCGGAGAGCCACTACCTTGTCCTGGGGAAGGAACACTCGACAGAGGCGAGTGGATTTCTTGGGCATGACCTTAGACATTCTCTGGCGGGGAACCAGGGAGGACTTGGGGAAGTTGACCAACCACCCAAACTGAGAAAGGACAGACAGGGAGATACGTAGGCTGTCCAGGTTGTCCTCCAGAGACGGAGCCTTCACCAACAGGTCGTCCAGGTAGGGAATCACTGCCCCCCCCCCCCCCCCCCCCCCGAGTGCAGAGGAGAGCGATTAGAGGGGCCAGGACCTTGGTGAAGACCCTTGGGGCGGTCGCTAAGCCGAAGGGCAGAGCCACAAATTGGAAATGCAGAGAACCCACCGCAAAGCGAAGGAACCGCTGATGGGTCACGGCAATTGGAATATGGAGGTATGTGTCCTGAATGTCGATGGACGACAAAAATTTGCCCTCCTCCAGGGAGGCAATCACCGACCTGAGCGACTCCATGCGGAAGTGTTGGGTCCGAACCAGGCGGTTGAGCGCCTTCAAATCCAGGATAGGACGGAGGGAGCCGTCCTTTTTGAGGACCGTAAAAAGATTTGAATAAAATCCCTGGAAGCGTTCCGACTCGGGGACAGGAACGATCACTCCGAGGGACAGAAGGGAATGAATGGCCTGGAAAAAATCTGCCGCCTTTACGGGAGACCTGGGGGGGGTGCGTGACATGAAGAACCGACTTGCAGGAAGAGTGGAAAACTCTGTTCTGTAACCGGAAGAAATGATCTCCAGGACCCATGCGTCGTTCACGCTTGCGCGCCATGACTCCTGGAAGTCGAGCAAGTTAAAGCGCAGTCATGCAGAAGAGGTTTTCGCAGACTGAGGCTTTGAAGGCTTGGGGTGAGAGTGCCAGGCAGGTCTGGCCTTGAAGGAAAGCCCCCCCCCCCCCCCCCCCGATTTCTTATCCGAGCGGGAGGAAGAGTCCCGAAAGGAGCGAAAATTTTTGGACCTTTAAGTCGCCATGGGAGGGCGGTTCTGGGGGAGGAGGGAGCTTTTTCCTCCCGTGGGCTCAGAAATAAGCTCCACCAGGCGCTTCCCAAACAGCTTTTCGTCCTGAAAGGGGAGAGAGATCAGCGCCTTTTTGGAAGCTACATCTGCCGCCCATGAACGGAGCCATACCATACGGCGGCTGGCCACAGAGTTAGCGGCCGCCCTGCTAGATCGGCGAACCGATTCCAGGGAGACATTGCACAGGTACAAGCCTGGAGAAGCTGAGAGGCAAGAATGGAAACCTCGCCTGGAGTAGAATCCGGCAGCAAACAGATGAGCTGCTTGGCCCAGACATGCAGGCTTTGGCAACCCAGGAGGCGGCAAAAGCAGGCTGAACAGCGGAGCCTGCCGCTACAAAAACTGCCTTAGCTAAAGAACCAATCTTCTTCTCAGCGGGATCAGACAAGGAAGCCGCATCAGCCAAGGGAAGGGTGGTAGCCTTAGCCAAACGGGCCACCTGAGGATCAACCAGAGGTGCGACTGACCAGATGTTCACGGATTCTGCACTGAAAGGAAACAGAGCGTCCGAACCTTTAGACATCTGCAGGCGCTTATCAGGCTGACTCCATTCTTTGGCCAGGAGTGCGTCAAGGTCCAGGTGGTTAGGAAAAACCAACACAGAACGCCTGGAACGGCGGAAGGACACAGGGTCAGGCCCCCCAGAAGAGGAGGGAGTACCCTCCTGCACATTGAGGGTGTCTCTAACCGCCTTAATGAGGTCCTGCATAGCCGCAGATAAAGTAGAACTCTGCTCTGATACAGAATCGGAGTCAGAGGTGTCCCCAGGAGCGGCAGAAGACGAGACTTCGCCTGTCTCAGACTTATCCAGGGAGTGACCCGAGGACGCTGAGGAAGAGCAGGACGCGGCTGAGAACACTCAAGGCCTTTTACAGGACCTGGTGTCAGAGCGAGCCCCTTCAGCAGGATGGTCCCTGTGAGGGGCAGAGACTGCCGCAATTTGAGCAGGCAAGCGGTCCAGCGACTGCACCATGGACCGGGACAGGCTGGCAAGGTCACCTATGGCCTGGGACAGTGAGGCGACCCAATCAGGAGGAACCGCTACCACAGGGGGGGCCAGGGCGTCAGAAGGGGGCATGGGAGCAACGCACTGCGCGCAGAGCGAGTTAGGTTGCGGGGGAAAAGCTTTACTGCACTTAGAGCAAGCATAAAAAGTAGGTACCCCAATAGGCACCTGGGCTTTGGGGTTCGTACTAGCAGAGGACATGATGGTTTTTTTTAAAAAAAAAGGAAAGGAATTGTATAGCCGGAGAGGCTACCAGGCCCCAGGTACTGTGCCCCACGATGCAGAATATACAACCGGTCACAAGACCGAAAATCCCTGTAGGGGCACTACTTATTGTAAACTAAAAAGGTATAAACTTTATTAAATCAATTAAAATATGGTCTCTAGTAAACCATAACCCCACAATACATTAAAACTCTCAGGTACTGTGCTGGTTTCTAAGTTGCTTTTTCTTCTAATCCCCTCAACAATGTTGCAAAGGGGGGGGGCGTGAATGGCTACACCTTCTATATGCAGTTGCAATGTTCTGAGTGGGATAGGTCCTTACTGGGAGGTATGGATTGGTTTGATCCTAAATCGATGAATTATCCTGGAATTATATATATTCCTGTCTCCAGGATCTTCACTCATATGTGCATTGCTTATTCACTGCATCTTTATTGCCAATTAGGCTGTAGCATTGACACACTCCCTCATGCAAGTGTATTCATTGCGAGTTGTGTACTGAATATATTTCTATGTACTCAAGACCAGACCACTAGTAACCTGCCTAAAATTAAATGCGCCTAACACTAGTCCCCACCCGACATGTTTCTCCGCGATGCGGCTTCGTCAGGGGTTCGGGGTATTAGCGTCGGCGCGCTGCGGAGAACCAAATTTTATTAGCTAAGCCACACCCCGTAGCAAGGTTGTGCATTTTGAAACTATTAATGCTCTGAAGATATTGGGGCTCATTACACTTTTCCAGAGCAGGTTTAAAAAAAACAGTAATACCGACTTTTTATGCACGAGGCAAAATTATCAAATTTAAAAATATTATTCGGGTGGAACAGTGATAAGCACAAAAGAAAAAAAAAAATCTGTGGGAAAGTGACCAAGCAAAACTTGTTTACTTCCTCCAACCGCGCAGGACGCCGCTCAACAATTGTCTTTCAGGGCAAACATTTTGGTGCGGGATTTGTATCATTTGTGACATAATACAATTACATAATTATATTTGATACATATTGACGGACTTTAAGGATAAATGTATTGTGTAAACTGAGGAGATATATAAAATGATGTAATTCACAGCAAATTCAATCAACACGGGTGCAAAAGAAAAGCAGAGTATCGCAACTAAAAACAGATCACTGCTTTAAAGGGGTTGTCACAACATAATCCGTGCTTCACCCCTCCAGCCCCTCTGAGTGAAGCATCTGAGCATTTCATGCTCTGATGCTCTCCCTTGCCCTGCATCACACAGGGCCAGGCCTGTTTTTTTTACATTTTACACTGCTAGGTGGAGGCTTCTGCCTAGCAGTGTTCCCGGTGACGTCACCGGCATTAATGGGTGGTCTTCAGCGCTGCCCTAGGCTGTTTTAAAGGCTAAGACAGCGCTAAAGACCGCCCATTAGTGCCAGTGACGTCATCGGGCTCACTGCTAGGCGGAAACCTAGACTGTGAGAAATCCCGATACGTCACCAGATATGAAGAAAAAGCCCTCGGTCCAGTCAGAGGGGCTGGAGGGGTGAAGAAGGAGTTCAGAGCTGAACCCAGACAACCCCTTTAACGTTTCAAAGAGCCTCTTAAAAAAAAAAAAAGGAGAAAATAACCATGTTTGATATGTTCCTCTACAACTGTGGATCTTATCTCATTTATAATGAATTTTCGCATAATGTGAATTGCACAGCATTAAATTCCAATCAATCTAATAACTACATGTTGCGTGTCTAAAGCTGGACATATTTATTAGATATTTATGAATGGGGACAGCCTATGTGTCCACTTAAGTCTTCCTGTCAATGTTGTATTGGTTGGATTTTAACATGTCTGGTCCTCTGTTTCCCCAAAAGATAAGTGGAGTTCAGTGTCTAGTAATAATCTATTAGAATAACACACACTCCTTAAAGGGCATCTGTCAGCAGATTTGTTCCTATGACACTGGCTGATCTGTTACATGTGCACTTGGCAGCTGAAGACATCTGTGTTGGTCCCAAGTTCATATGTGCCTGCATTGCTGAGAAAAATTATGTGTAGCAGTCACACCTAGAGGCTCGGCTCTCTCTGCAACTGCTGTGCACTCTGCACTTTGATTGACAGGACCAGATGTGATGTTTTCCCGTCAATCAAAGCACAGAGGGTGCGGCAGTTGCAGAGAGAGTAGAGCCTCTAGGTGTAACAGCAACGCCCCCGTTGCTCCTAGAGGTTAATATGCATATATAAAACATCACTCTTCTCAGCAATACGGGCACATATGAACATGGGACCAACACAGATGTCTTCAGCTGCCAAGCTCACATGTAACAGGTCAGCCAGTTTCAGAAGTAAAAATCTGCTGACAGGTTCCTTTAAAGCTTCTGTGATATGTAACATCATGCTGCAGTATCATCCAATAGCAGCCATGGACATCATGTCCCTTGGGATGAAAACATCACCATAGCCTACTGCTACTGGTGGGCGCAGCATGCTGTCCCCAATTCAAAAAGCGTAACTGTGAGCCAACTCCTCCAAAATAGGTATTCCCATCTGAAGCATTTATAGCATATCTACAGGATATAACATGTCTGCTTGCAAGGCGAGGGCCCATATAGGGAGATTGAGACTGCTTTTGTGGCTTTCCATAACTCTGGGGGTTCAGGGGTGGGGCCTCGACACGATCAAGAACTTCTACCATATCTTGTGTGAATGCCATACATGCTTCAGGAGGGGAAGGATTCAAACGATGATATTTTCCGTCTGTGTGCTATCTGGACTGCACTTGCACAGTACATATACATATAAAGTAAATGGTGCAATTGACAGTTCAGTCCTGGACCAGTAGTCCATGCAGAGAAACTGGTTGTATGCACCATTCTTGTCTGTTTTCTGTCCAAGACTCATTCATTCACGTGACTGGGTCTGGAAAAATACACGGACGCAATGGAGCGTCCACTTTCTACCATGTATTGCAGATGGAAATTGGAATGGCCATCTGAAACCGCACAAAATGTTGACTGAATTTCTTTTTCAGCAATCTATAAACAAAGTATTTGACATCACTAACTTTTTTTTATTCTTAATCCACTTTCCATCGCCTACCTTGTATCCCATTCATCAGAGCCAGTGTCATACTTGTAAGTAGGCTGAAACTGTATTTCTCCCTCTGTAAAGCCATCGAACACCGTCTTTGCCTCCATCTGCTGTTTCAGCTAAACAGAAGATATGATGATCAGATCTCAGAACACTACAGCATTTCCTACACCTTGGAAAGTGTACAGATTGTCTTAAAAAAACAGGCACAGACTGTATACAAAAAACTTTATTCCCCCTTACCTACATTCACTTTCAGTGCGTGCCATGTGTTTCATTATTTTCACATTTTTCTTGTAAAATGATTACAATATTATCAAGTTTCAAATTTATACTTTTAGATCTTTATTATTTGTTTCACATATTAGTATTTAATATGACATCACATTTTTTTCAGTTCACCATTTACACCTTTTATTGCAGTTAGCACTTTGATTAAAGGGGTTTCCAGGAGTATAATATTTATGACCTATCTGACTCCTGGCACCCTGACGCTCAGCTGTTTGAAGAGGCTGTGGAGGTCCAATGAGCACTGCGTCACCTTCTTCAGCCAGTGATGTCACGTTCTCAGTCACTCAGGTGAATGGGCATAACCATTTACATATGAAGCATACAATGGAGGGCACTGTGCCTGGTATGTTGTAAGGCGGTCGAGGTCTCTTCAAACAGCTGAACAGTGGGGGTGACGGGAATTGGAGCCACAACAATCCGATATTGATGACCTATCCTGGGGATAGGTCCTCACCTCAGTATTGTACTCCCAGAAAACCCCTTTAATTGTACACTTTGCTCTTTTTTACTATAGACCAAGTCTACAAAAACGTCATTTTATACAATAGATATTTTTTATTTAATTTGTTGTACATTTCTATGCTTAGTGGTGCCAAATTTTTTATATTTGGCATGTTTTACAATAATGAAATGCGTGTGCTTTTATTCTTTTTATTTTATTTTTTATCCATTACGGTGGGACTTCTGCACATTAATATCAGCACTTCATTTCCACTAGCTATATCTATTCCAATTATCCTGTCAATTTAGCCCTTTTGTAATAAAATACATTGGTATAAATTTGTCGCAATACATTCATTATATACAATCTCCTTTGGGAGATGGCCACTGTTGTGCGATTATCATCCAGGCTCCCCGTAGTGATGCCGACTGTACAATAGTCGTGCACCCTCTATGCCTTCCAGATGCTAGATCTGACAGGCTTGCTAGTGGCAGTGCACTTTTGGAGAAAAAGGTTTGCCCACTGCACTCACTGACTGGAGGCGTGTAAATCTTGCTCTTTCTGGAAACATTACAGTGTGTGTGCAAATGTCACTGGCTGCTGAGAATGTTGCGCTCTCCCACCAACACAGTACCCCTTGAAAAAGCTGACGGCAAAGCACACATTGGAGTCTGTGGTGGTGGTCATCTGATGGTCAGATATTAATGTGGGAACTTGTGTACTATGGTGCACTTTCTCTGCGATATTTATTCATCCTTATATTTTTTTTACTTTCTGTTCCCCACTTGGGGTGGTCTTTATTGTGCATTATGGATATGCCCCCCTCTCTATAATATTGTTGAATGAAACCCTGATCACCAACTTTGTATTGAGATCATTTGTTTTTAGGTCATAAAGGCCAATTTGTTTAAAGCTAATGTATTAGTTTATTTGGTTATTCACATGCATTCCAGCCTGCGGGGCTCTTTTAGGTCCTTGACTGCTATGCCAACCACTTTCCTCTCCGTGCAGTGGTTGCTAACATGGCATTAAAGGGGCTACAAACTAGGGAAGGCATTTTGCAACTCATACCTGATCAAAATTGTAGAGTGTCTGGTAGTCCTTGGATTCAATGAGTTTCTTCGCTCTCTCCATCTCAACTTCCTTTAATCTGTAGTTTAGGTCTCCAAGCCATAATACAACACTGTAAAACATATGTACGGTGCCATATTTGTAATTGTATTTCCAATAATTAAAGGGGTTGTTCCATCTCTCATTGTCACCTCCTTTCCGCGCCACTTCCTGTGCTTGGTGTGGGCAGTACCTTCCACTTTGATAGTACAAGCAAGTGAACTTCTGCTGCCGTCACTTGCCTGTACTCTGCATTGCTTTAAGGTTCAATCTTTTTTATTGATGCATTTTGACAATAAAGCAATACAAACATTTGTGTGTCCTGGTCTGTCCAGGTACTCTGCATTCTGTTCTATTCTCTACTGCTGCGATGCTGAGCGACTGCCAGGTCGGGAGATGCTGTGCATGCTCCTGTGGTCCTGGCCAGCACAGGCAAGAATAAGGTAACAAAGACACTGCGAAAGCGCGACCACCGATGCAGTATTGCAACGGTGGCCATAACCCCTGACAACGAGCGATAAACAAAGGGAACCAAAAATTATGAATAGGGAGAGAAGAAAGCCATGGTGAAAATAACATGGATAGGGCAAGATTATTATTACACTAAAAAAAAACGAGTGAAAGCAACTTAGCGAGATGGGACAACCCCTTTAAGTGAAATGCACAATTCCTTAACTCTGCAAAATAAGGGCAAAATTAGTGTGATGCTCCAGTGACTAAGGACAGCGATGGCTAACCTCCGTCACTCCAGCTGTGGTGAAACTACAACTCCCAGCATTCTCCATTCATTTCTATGGAGTTCTGAGAACAGCCAAGCAAGTGTACATCTTGGAGTACCGGAGGTTAGTCATGACAGACTTTAAGGGCTCATTCAGACGGCCCTATGCTGTCCGCAAAAATGCGGATCCGTTTTTTATTTTTTTTCGGATTAGATGCTGTCCTATTCACTTCTATGGGGCCCTTTTCTTCCATTGCACGGCTCAGCTAAAAAAAATTAAACATGTCCTATACTTGTCAGTGAAAATCAGGACATGGCCCTATTGAAGTCTATGGATCTGCAAAAAAACTACATGCAATCAGTTTTTTTGCGGGCATGCTGAACTGTCCGCAGAAAAATGGATCCGCATTTTTGCGGACAGCATACGGCCGTCTGAATGAGCCCTTAGGATGTCAGATCTCTCACTTAAAGTTTAGTATTAACCACTGAAGACGTTGCAGGGGAGGCAAGGCAGACACCAATGCCCTGCATGCAGTGCCTCCTGACATCAGTGACTAATCTGTCACCAGTGTCCTCCCTATCCAACTGTCTACATGGACGCATAGCTGTGGTTCACCCGACTAAAGCACAGTCTCTCTTTTGTTGATCCGAGGCTCCGTTCCAGAGTTATGGGTTGTGCCAGAGTTCTTCAGTATAAAAGTACTAAACGAGACTTACACTAGTCAAATCATTCAGTAGTCTATTAGAAATTAGATGCATAAGGGCTAAACCTGAAGTATCCAGCCATTTGCACTATAATGTCTCTCATTTACTGGTAGTATTTCTTTTCAAGTTCACTTTGCATATAAATTCCTGTATGGATGGAGGTTTTTCATCGCTGGACAATTACTTTTTGAGCCATATAGGGCAGCCTAGCTGTGGCTATCTTTTCCCATTCACATATCCCAAGTTCTGCTTCTAGCCAAGAATGCATAAAGGGGGTGTTAACTCACTGTATACAGAATTAATGAGTCTGACCACGTCCTTCCAGGATCTTTCTAATTTGGGGCAATTCCAAAACATATACAAGATACCTGCAGGATGCTATTTAGCCGTTTTGATTGACAGGGCCAGGCAGTGGCAAAGCAGCCATGGAAGGACTGGCTGCAGAAAGAATCGGGGCATGGGTGCAACAACAGCAATGGTGAAGCCTCATTGCACCAAAGGCCTAATGCGCATATTAAGAAACAGTATAACTTGGAAACTGAGCCTCAGATCAACAGCGCGTTAATCAGGTGAACCACAGCTATGTGTCTATGCAGACAGCTGGATAGAGAGGTCACTGGTGACAGATCCCTTTAAAAAAACTATGCGCTAAAACCTTATTCAACCCCTTTTACAGAATGTGAGGCAACGGTGTTGGGGTACAGTAACACTACAGCACAAGCTGCCATTTGCAGACATTTGCTCGGGTAACCCGTGTATCTGCTAGCCATGGTGTCACACATAGCAGCTGTGGTGCCGTAATGTCCTGCACAGAAAACACTTGCGTGCTTATATCGCTATTTGCTGTCATTTTGACTTTTCAGTGACACCTACGCGCTACTCCTCAGTGACTACCACATTTAATAGTGCTATTATACATCTGTGTCAGAGCCGTGCTTACTACAGATATTTTACCGCCAATTAATGGACTGCACTGTACTTTCAAAGGTTTCAAGTTGCAGTCAGAGGTGCGGTCTGACAATGCACAGGCAGTGTGGCTCGGCCGTACATGTCATAGTGCACTAAGTGAACCTTTTAGGTACTAGAGCAGGCCACTAATTTAATAATTAATATTAACCAGCCAAATAATTTTACCATTAAAAATAACCATTTTGTCTAATCAAATATGATTGGTTCCAACTGCTCAACCAGTCAGAACACAGTTTTAAATTTTTGCTGTAATAACTAAACACCACCACTAGAAGTAAAGTTATGAGTGGGAGACGTACTCATGCTTGTGAATAGTCAGTGGGGGAAGTGTTGGGTCCACCTGCGGAAATTGCATCCTGGAGCAGATGTCTCTGAAGTCCTGGTTCCTCCTCTCATATTCATCAACATGAGCAGCCAGATGGGAGTTAACAACACAAATGTGAGTGTTATGGAAGCGGAAACGAACTGCCACACCTCCTTTGTTACCCTGCAGGGGGAGCCACAGAAAACAGATTGAGGCAAATGATTAAAGAGGCCCTGCCAGCATGATTAACCCTACTAAACCAGGATAGTGGTTGGGCTGATCATGCTGATAAAAATGATATATTTCTTTCTTTTATGTGTATCACTAATGCAGAGAAATTACTTTTAAGGCTACTTTCACACTAGCGTTGTTTGAATCCGGCGTTCAATTCCGTCACCGGAACTGCCCGCCGGATCCGGAAAAACGTGTGAAAACGGATTACATTTGAATCCTGATCAGGATTTTGATCACAATGAAAAAATGCATTGGAAAAAACAGATCCGCCATTTATGGACTAACTTTTTTTCACATTTTTCGGGTTTAACATGCCGGATCCGGTTTGACGGAACACACGGCGCCGGATTCGGCATTAAAGCAAGTCAATGGGAAAGGCCGGCGATCAGTCAAAGTGTTCCGGATTTTTGGCCGGAGGTAAAAATACAGCATGCTACGGTTTTCTGAAAAGCCTGATCAGTCAAAAAGACTGAACTGAAGACATCCTGATGCATCCTGAATGGATTTCTCTCCATTCCGAATGCATGCATCCAGTTCTTTTCCGGATTTGAGCCCCTAGGACGGAACTCGGTGCCGGAAAAGAAAAACGCTAGTGTGAAAGTACCCTTAGCCTCTTGCACACGGCCGTTATGCGGCCATTTCATGCATTGGGGACAGTAATTTGTGGTCCCCAATACACGGGCACCATCCGTGCAGCTACCGTACCAGATCCAGACCCATTTCACTTGATCAGTCCGAACTGTAAAAAAATAGAACAAGTTCAACTTTTTTGTGGTGCGAAGGCACGGACAGAAACACCACGGAAGCACTCCGTAGTGTTTCCGTGGGGTTCCATACCTCCGATCCACAGCTCCGGATTGCGGACCCATTCAAGTGAATGGGTCCACATCCGTGATGTGGGGAGCACACGGCCGGTGCCCGCATTTTGCGGACCTACTGTTTGCAGTCCGCAATACGGGCCATGGCCGAGTGCATGAGGCTTTACATTTTATTTATTTTTATATATATATATATATATATATATATATATATATATATATATATATATATATATATATACACACACACACACACACATACACACACACACACACACTGAACAAAAATATAAACGCAACACTTTTGGTTTTGGTCCCATTTTGCATGAGCTGAACTCAAAGATCTGAAACATTTTCTACATACACACAAGACCCATTACTCTCAAATATTGTTCACAAATCTGTCTAAATCTGTGTTAGTGAGCACTTCTCCTTTGCCAAGATAATCCATCCCGCCTCACAGGTTTGGCATATCAAGGTACTGATTAGACAGCATGATTATTGCACAGGTGTGCCTTAGACTGCCCACAATAAAAGGCCACTCTGAAATGTGCAGTTTGATCACAGAGCACAATGCCACAGATGTCGCAACGTTTGAGGGAGCGTGCAATTGGCATGCTGACTGCAGGAATTTCTACCAGAGCTGTTGCCCGTGCAATGAATGTTCATTTCTCTACCATAAGCCGTCTCCAAAGGTGTTTCAGAGAATTTGGCAGTACATTCAACCGGCCTCACAACCGCAGACCAAGTGTAACCACACCAGCCCAGGACCTCCACATCCAGCATGTTCACCTCCATGATCGTCTGAGATCAGCCATCCGGACAGCTGCAGCAACAATCAGTTTGCATAGCCAAATAATTTCTGCACAAACTATCAGAAACAGTCTCAGGGAAGCTCATCTGCATGCTCGTCATGCTCGTCGTCCTCATCGGGGTCTGGACTTGACTGCAGTTCATCGTCGTAACCGACTTGAGTGGGCAAATGCTCACATTCGATGGCGTCTAGCACGTTGGAGAGGAGTTCGGTTCACGGATGAGTCCCGGTTTTCACTGGTCAGGGCAGATGGCAGACAGAGTGTGTGGCGTCGTGTGGGTGAGCGGTTTGCTGACGTCAACGTTGTGGATTGAGTGGCCCATGGTGGCGGTGGGGTTATGGTATGGGCAGGCATATGTTATGGACAACAAACACAGGTGCATTTTATTGATGGCATTTTGAATGCAGAGATACCGTGACGAGATCCTGAGGCCCATTGTTGTGCCATTCATCCACAACCATCACCGCATGTTGCAGCATGATAATGCACGGCTCCATATTGCAAGGATCTGTACACCATTCCTGGAAGCTGAAAACATCCCAGTTCTTGCATGGCCAACATACTCACCGGACATGTCACCCATTGAGCATGTTTGGGATGCTCTGGATCGGCGTATACGACAGCGTGTTCCAGTTCCTGCCAATATTCTGCAACTTCGAACAACTATTGAAGAGGAGAGGACCAACATTCCACAGGCCACAATCAACAACCTGATCAACTCTATGCGACGGAGATGTGTTGCACTGTGTGAGGCAAATGGTGGCCACACCAGATACTGACTGGTTTTCTGACTCCCCTCCCCAGTAAGGCAAAACTGTGCACATTTCAGAGTGGCCTTTTATTGTGGGCAGTCTAAGGCACACCTGTGCAATATTTATGCTGTCTAATCAGCACCTTGATATGCCACATCTGTGAGGTGGGATGGATTATCTCGGCAAAGGAGAAGTGCTCACTAACACAGATTTAGACAGATTTGTGAAAAACATTTGAGTAATGGGTCTTTTGTGTATGTAGAAAATGTTTCAGATCTGAGTTCAGCTCATGCAAAATGGGAGCAAAACTGAAAGTGTTGCGTTTATATTTTTGTTCAGTGTGTGTGTGTGTGTGTGTGTGTGTGTGTGTGTATATATATATATATATATATATATATATATATATATGCGCAAATTGCTTAGTTGGAGCACCGAGGGCCACACTGTAGCTATGTAATTCCCTCCCTGACATCTAATGGCCAGGCCAAGATATCTCATCCTGTCCCATCTTTTGCACCTGAGGAACGCAGATATATATATATATATATATATATATATATATAGAGCATAAAGATTTCTCTGCATTAGTAATAGCTATAAAATATTTTTCTTAAAGGGAAACTGTCATCAACTTTATGCTGCCCATACTAATGGCATTATAAAGTAGAGACAGGTGAGTTGATTTCAGCAGTCTGTCATTTAAAAGTAAGTAGTTGCTGAGAACCAACATCACAATCTTTGCAGACTAGGCCTGGAAAAGAGTCCCAGCAACCTGAGAAGAGTCATGGTTATTCTTGAATTCCTGCTCTCCTGCCCACCTGCTGATGACTGACAGTCTCCTACCTAGTTTTCTCCCTTTCTCTCTAGGAGAGAACTGCCAATCATCAGCAGATGGGTGAGGAGAGCAGGAGATTATGAATAACCAGGACTCTTCTCAAATATATTTGACTCTTTTCAAGGCCTGGGCTGCAATGATTATGATGCTGGTTCTCAGCAACCGCTTACTTTTAGCTCATGAGTAACACACCTCTGAAATCTGCATTTCTGTCACTATTATATGATGTCCCCAGTGAGGTCACCATAAAGTTGAAGACAGGTTCCTTTAACCTGATTAACCTGTCCAGGCAGTCTGCCTGATTAGTAAGTTTGATCATGCTGACAGGGCCACCTTAAACTAACAAACTTTATTTTGAATTTAAATAAAAAGGTGACATTACATTGCTACTGTGACTATATACGTGCAATTCTAAATAGGTTGTCCGGTTTGGACACTCCCTACAAATGTGACAGGTTCCCCAGATGTGCTGATCACACAGCCACTTGCCATCAGCAAACAGCATTTAGTAATGTAATAAAACATATACTGTGTGTTATGCCTGAAACTACTGCTATTATACTTTGTAATATAAGAGGATTTATAAGATTAAAATACAGATTTATGTATTTAAGACTTGCATATACAGCTGAAGGTCTGCTAGGGAAGCACCTGCTCTATGGTATAATCCCAATACTGAAACAAGAAAAACCCCTACTTTCCATCCGCTATAAACTCACCATCCTTCCCATTAATCCTGTGCCCACAGTCTCTGCTTCCACCTCCGAGACATGACCTGCCAGATCCTTCCTGACATACAGCAGCAGCATTATTCCAACAAGTCGGATCAACTTAATCTACAGAAACAATAAGGATTGGAAGGAACACATTGCTGTTAGGAACATTTCCAGATCATTCCCTTTCAGTTCTTATTTGTATTAGAAACACGCTATAAAACAGGGGACTGATTCTGGACGTTAGAGAGCCAGGCATCCCTCGACTGGTCTGTTTTAGCAAATACTTTCCATAAAATAACTATTTTGTGGCATCTTTTCTTAGAACTCTTTTTTGTCCCATTTCTCACTCATTCCACTTAAATATGTATGAATAATTTTATTTAGATGTGGGTGTGTAGCAGTGGTACAGTATCAGACTGTACAGGGACACACCCATTTAAGAATGGGAATGGCATTCAACCCATTTTTTTTATTTATTAATAAACATTCAGGATCCATAGTAGAGGAACAGCACAACACATAGTTATGAGAAAATATGAATGGGAGCTGAGCTGCAGTAATCCGCATGTTGGCAGCACAGTGGATGGAGCCGTTTGCTTCCCCCAGTGTTATTTGTGGTGCACGCAGCTGATCGGGGGGGGGGGGGGGTCGATCCCCTACCGATCAGATATCGATGAGGTATCCTAAGGATAGGTCATCAATATCTAGAGCTCGGACATCCTCTTTAACCATTGCAACAAATAAAAATGGCAGAATGCACTTGGCACAGCTCACTAGACACATTCCTTTCCCTTATGCAACTGAAAGTCTGGCACACCCCACTAATTTACATAAAACTGGGTCACATCTTCTTGAATTTTGAGATGCCACTTAACCAACCTTTTTCTCTCAACACTTTTAAAAACAATGTACTGTAGATAAACTAACACACACACACATACTAATTATATATATATATATATATATATATATATATATATATATAATTTCTTGTACCTTTGCATATTTGGCTCCTGGGTGTAGCCCCTCGGAAACTGCTTTAAACCATTCTTCTTCTTTGGGTGTATCATTGAAGAAAAATGCTTCCTTGCTTAAGTCAAGCTCTTGAAATCTGGGAGGGAAAGGAAGCTTTGACTTTCATATTACAAAAACAATTACAGTTAAAGACTAGCATGCAGAGATTACACAGAGAAAGGGTGTGTACTGTCAGACAATGAACAAATGGTTAAATTAAGAGTTCATGTTTTTTTTATGTTCATGTCGCATTCTACAGATATTGAAAGAAGATTTTGAAAAACTGAAGCAAATGGGTACATTTAGCCAGAGAAAGCTAACGGGATGACACCACTAGCAGAAGGTGATAGGGAGAGCTCACCTCCTCCCCCTCCCTGCACAGGTCACAGAGCATGTCTACCACACTGTTCCATAGCTGATGGAAAAGAAATCTCTGAACTGCTGTTCACAGCTCAGGTTAGATGTCTGCTCCCATAATCCCGGGCTACTTGAGAAACCTTGGCGTGGTGCCCGGGCTTAGACATGTTCTACACCGTAGGACATGTTGACTAATCTCTCAATTTTAAAATCAGTTTGAGGGTTTAGTGAGACTGCAGAGTGCACCTGTCTTTGTTAATTGTTTTGTTATATTGTTATATTAATTATGACATCCGCACTTGTTACCTTGTGTAGGATGTCTATTGTGGTACTTGTGGTTCGCCGCTGGCATCCTCCACCATATGCATTTTGCTGGGGATTGTTATTAGCAACGGGCCACAAGTGCAGGATTTGCTCCCCTATATATATGCACAACTGCATGTGGGTTTGAGCACCTCCTGCTAATGCCAACCTGTCTTCTTAGTCTGCTCCCATAATCACATACAGAAAATTAAAAAAATATACTATCAGAAAATAAAAAATATATTTTAATATAAAGTTTTAATTAGGAGATTAAGCTGCTTTGCATTTTATCATCGCTTTTAGAACTATCTGGTAGGTGCAACAAATAAATACAAGCTACATTAATCTCAAATCTATAACCTACTTATAGACTGATACAGGAGTCCAGGAAAGCTGAGTGACTACACTATCTCTCACTCAGACTATGTGCTCTGGTCCCCCTCCACCGCTGATGTCATCTTTCTGGCTGCAACGGTGACATTTGACACACACAGGTCACTATGCAGCTAATCTCTGTCCTGAGAAGTACATGGGACGTCGCTGCTGAAGTCAGTGATTGGCTGCAGAGGTGACCTATATGTTTTTGTATATATATTTTTGTTGAACTCAGACAATCCATTTAATCAAGTCTATAAGAAAGTCCAGATATAGGGTAGGACTAAACGGCATTTGTATTCATGCAACATAAGATGAAAATGTCACACTACTACATTGAACCTAATGATACTGAAAGTGGACACTGCCATCTGCAAGCTACTGCAAAAAGGACGGTCGGCAGAAACCAAACCTGCTGGATTTCTGTGCAACCACACTTACCATCATTAGGTACGACAGGCAGCACAACATTTACTATCTTAAAGGGGTTGTCCAGGTCTTTAAAATTAATGACCTATGTTCATGATAGGTCACCAATACCTGATTGTGGGGATCCAACTCATGGCCCCCCTGCTAATGCGGGCTCTTCCTAGAACAGCGACATCACATTCATGGGTCACAAGGTCTAGGCGCAGCTCAGTCCCATCGAATTGAATGTGGCTAAGCTGCAATACCAAGCACATTCAGATACCGACTAATGATAGAAATATACATATTTACATACCCAATACAATACACATCGGGGGGTTTGGGATCAATACTGAGCCAGGCTTGTAAATTCTCTTTTGGGGACTGCCCATTGACGTTGTATGTTCCAACAAAAAACCTGAGGATAAACATGTTTAAGATCTTGTTAAGTGTAGTACATCATATTTCTTATGATAGAGAAATATCTGTCTTTTAGGGTGAAACTTTCTGATTTAAATTTCTAATAAAATGTGCCCCCACCCCCCCAAGGCCTTGGGGACTGTGTCACTATCTGTAATGCATATTGAAGTCGATCGTTTTACATGGTCTCTGGCCATGGACGCTGGAATTAACACCAGAGGTAACAAATGTTCTATAAGACACTATACGATATACAGGGCACTTTGGAATTACTGGAGAACTATCAATGCTCATTTTCAGGGTTATTTGTATTGTCTGACAGAACTTTTTTTAATGTTACAGTACCTGAAGTCATGAATGGATGTGTAGGTTGGTTCTTTCTTCAAGAGTTCAGACTTAATTAAATTATCTCGGAGCCCAAATTTAGGAAAAGGTAGCATTCCTATTTTGTTAGTAGAGATCACATCTGCTGCTCGGACCATGTTGGTAATGTCAGATTTCGTTTTATGGAGTCTGTAAACAGAAAAGATAAAACCAGAGGGATAACATCAATTGGTAGAATTCAGACAACGAAATGTATGAAAACTAGTACAAATAAGGCTACTTTCACACTCGCTTTTTGGGCGGATCCGTCATGGATCTGCAAAAACAGATTTGTTACAATAATACAACCGCATGCATCCATCCTGAACGGATCCGTTTGTATTATCTGTAACATGTCATGAACTCCATTGAAAGTCAATGGGAGACTGATCTGTTTTCTATTGTGCCAGAGGAAACCGATCCGTCCCCATTGACTTACATTGTGTGCCAGGACGGATCCATTTGGCTCAGTTTCGTCAAGCGGACAGCAAAACACTGCAGGCAGCGGTTTGGTGTCCGCCTTCAAAGCGGAATGGAGACTGATCGCAGGCAAACTGATGCATTCTGAGCGGATCCTTTTTCATTCAGAATGCATTAGGGCAAAACTGATCCGTTTTGGACCACTTGTGAGAGCCCTGTAAACGGATCTCACAAACGGAAAGCCAAAACGCCAGTGTTAAAGTAGCCTAAGGGTGGGTTCACGTCACATTTTATGCCTCCATTTGACATATACGTTAGAGACAAAAAGGATACAAAAACACAGCACATTCTTGTACCCTGCAAAGTCCGGTAAAAAAAAAAAACCCATCCATTTTATGATTATTTTTTTTACAAAGAAACTCTATGGTGAATGGATGCCACTGTATGGCATCAGTCTGAGGTATACGCTAAACGTATGGGAAAAACCTGATGGGAACCCACCCTAAGAATAAAATTCTAGCTCTGATGAAGCCACAAGCACCATCAGACTGGCTTCTATTTTAGCTGATGCTCATTTCTTTCATGTAGAAAACCTAAGAGGTATTTGTGTGTACAAGACAAGCACATTCAAAAATAACTGGGGATTACAACGTCTTCCAGTCCATTCCTGTCCTACTGATCACAGAAACATCGAGGGACTACTCGACA
The DNA here is from genome assembly GCF_905171765.1 of Bufo bufo. Classification (NCBI taxonomy): domain Eukaryota; kingdom Metazoa; phylum Chordata; class Amphibia; order Anura; family Bufonidae; genus Bufo; species Bufo bufo. The sequence continues at coordinate 346,335,202 of NC_053391.1, read as the reverse complement.
AAGACTGTCATTAGATCGTGTCAAAATCCACTGGATCCAGAAAAGGGGTTTCCGTGGAAAAAATGCATTTAAAACGTCTCAGCATGATGAAGATAAATAAAAAAAAAGGTATAATTCATCTCAATTATCCCCGTCCTTCTCTACTTGTATTACCTGTTATATACACAGCTGCAGCAAACGCTCATTCATGGCTGATGGGTATTTTTCATCGCTGTGTAATCAGGGATGTACTGCGGACAATCAACAGGACTGAATGAGGGAGGAAAGATCATTCCTTCAGGTCCTATTACACCTCCAGATAATTGCTAAGATCATCGCTAACAAGCGTTCGTACGAAAATCTGGCAGTGTAATATTGCTGCTGATTACCCGATTACCTCATTCACTGGGTAATCAGAGTCTTTCAACATGTTTAAAAAATCATCCTTAGTCGGCGGCAGATCGTGCCGTGTAATCAGCACTCTGCTGCCGGCAAACAGCGATGGTATTAGTGATCGCTTGCTCCATACTGAGGAAGAGATTGCTGCATGTAATAGCAGAGGTCCTCTCCACTGACGAGCAGGCGATTGCCGGGAAGGAACGCTTCCCTCCAGACAATCGCCTGCCAAATCTGTAGGTGTAATAGGACCCTTCCTCATTTAGTTTGCATCGGCCTGTGTAATGAGGCCAGTGCATAAGAGCCCCGACGTACGAATATTATACCTCTCCCTGGTCACTCCATAGCTAAACTGCCGGTAATCTGGTTACATCAGCTCATGACTTAAGCCTGTTAGACAGAGCCTAACACAAACTACAATTTGTCAGTGGTACAAACAAGAACACTTGGCCTAAATGTATTCCATGTACGCCATGTGTTCTGGAATATTGTAAATCAATTTAAGGGTCTGTCTCACTTCAGCAAATGGCATTTATTATGTAGACAAAGTAATACAAGACACTTAGTAATGTATTATAATTGTCCATATTGCCTCCTTGGCTGGATTCATTTTATCATCACATTATACAGGAGTTACAACCACCACAGCACCACAAATACAAGGTGGCCAGGACGGGAGCTGCTGCACATGCATACTTATGCACACTCCCGCGGTCCCGGCCACCAGAGAGACACTTTTTCCTGTGGTGTGCAAGCACGACCACTGCTGCTGAATTGCAGGGTGGTCGTAACCCCTGGAATCAAGCAGTGTATAATGTAATTGAAAAATGAATCCACCCAGCAAAGGAGGCAATATGGACAATCACATTACATTAGTAAGTGCCTCGTATTAACTTTCTCTACATGATAAATGCCACTTGCTGAAGTGACATCGCAGTAGTCAGATGTACTATTGTTACCTGCTTTTACAAACCAAAGCGGTCTATAAAATATCTGATTGATAATCAATACAGTATTGAGACCCCATGTGCATCTGTACATTACCCTTTTTATTACACTGTATTCATGTGCAGTGATATGTGGCCACACGAAGAGCTGGTCATTTAAATATCAATCATCCCAGACTAGAAAGGTTTTACACCAATACACACCTTGTGTACTATGCTTTAGCATTTGTTTAACTAGGGTTTACCCTGAAGACCAGTGATCTGCAATGCAAATAATCTGTGAAGTCTGCCAGACTTCTAACTGTGGGTAACATTTGCTTTCCAGGACTGCAGGATTCCAGTGCTGAATATTGATCTGAAACTCACAACCTGCCTCACCTTTCAAGGTTTTATCCACATCCTCTACTCTAGTTCCTTATATCTATGTCTTTAAAGGGTTTCTACCACTAGATTTTGAGATTTTTCGCTGACTGACACTAGCGATCTGCTAGTGTCTGCACTACCTAATGGTGCTCTTGTATCACCTTTGTCTGCTGCCGTTAAGCTTAAAAACATACTTTTATTGATCTGCAAATGAGCCTCTAGGTGCTATGGGGGCGTCTTTTCAGCACCTAGAGGCTCCGTCCACTTACTATTTCTGCCGCCCACAGCGTCCCTCCAGCCCGCCCCGCTCCTCTTGATTGACAGCCAACCTCGCTCCATCTCGAATTCCAGCACCTGCGCCGTGCGCTTCTGTATTCGGCGCAGGCGCAGTGACTGTCGGACCGCAGTGAAGATGCCGGCGCAGGGAGCAGTCCGACAGTCACTGCGCCTGCGCCGAATACAGAAGCGAGGTTGGCTGTCAATCAAGAGGAGCGGGGCGGGCTGGAGAGACGCGGTGGGCGGCAGAAATAGTGAGTAGACGGAGCCTCTAGGTGCTGAAAAGACGCGCCCATAGCACCTAGAGGCTCATTTGCATATCAATAAAAGTATGTTTTTAAGCTTAACGGCAGCAGACAAAGGTGATACAAGAGCACCGTTAGGTAGTGCAGACACTAGCAGATCGCTAGTGTCAGTCAGCGAAAAATCTCAAAATCTAGTGGTAGAAACCCTTTAAGAAAAAAAAAAAACTGAGAAAGGTCAGGCCCCATCCTGACCAAACACATTTTCGTTTTAATTTAATTCATGCAGTATCGAAAGCTGAAATGTTTTTCGAATTTTATTTTTTATACCATTTTTATTTTAGTATTTTTTTTGCTTTTATAATTTATACCAGGGAAAATGTAAAAAAAATAGTTAAATACAGGGGATATAAAATATAGGGCAGGGGTACTCAAGTACTTTTTTAAAGGTCCACATACTCAAGTCTGCTGTAGGATGAAGGTCCGAATTGTAAAACAAAAAAATATATAAGGAGGGACAACACCATTGGCGTGTAGCGCTGCATTATTCTTTTTTTTTTTTTTACAATAATCCACACCTCCAAGACCACCTAATCTCCTTTCTGCCCAACAAACACTAAGAATATCCTTTCAGTGCACCCTTACAATAACGATGCCCCTTTAATGCCCCTCAGACAATATGATAGCCCTTTAGTGCTCCACAGAGTATGATACCCCTAAGAGCACCATCACAGCAGAGTGCCCCTGACACATTGCAATGCCTCCTTAGTTCTTCCCCACAGAGTATGAATACCCTAAGTGCCCCCTCACAGTAGTAATGCCCTCTTTGTGCCCCCTTCACAGTAATAATCCCAATTGTACCCCTTTCACAGTAATAATTCCCATTGTGCCCCTTTTACAGTAATAATCTCCTTTGTGTCCCCTTCGTAGTAATAATCCTCATTGTGCCTCCTTTACAGTAATAATGCCCCTTAATAGTAGTAATGCCGACTGTAGCCCCTTCAAAGTAGTAATGCCCACTGTACCTACTTCAAAGTAGTAATGCCCACTGTACCCCCTTCAAAGTAATAATGCCCATTGTGCCTCCTTCACATTTGCAATGCCCATTGTGCCTCCTTCACATTTGCAATGCCCATTGTGCCTCCTTCACAGTAGAAATGCCAATTGTGCCCCCTCAACAGTAGAAATGCCCATTGTGCCCCCTCAACAGTAGAAATGCCCATTGTGCCCCCTCTGTGTTAAAAAATAAAAAATAAACACAGTAACTACTCACCTTGTCCCGTTCCTGAAGCTCACAGTCCTCTCTCCCCTGCTGACAGAGATCGCTCTGCAGCACGGTGTGGGCGGAGCTTATGCAGATCTCTGTGCTACAGGCTCCACCCACAGAGGCCATCAGCACAATCCGTGCCTGCAGGTCGAATGGTGGAGCAGGGAGAAGTCTTCCTGCTTCACCATTCAGAGTGGGGCTGACCTGAAGAAGGAGAAGAGCGCAGGGAGCTGAGCGGTGAGTGACAGGACCCAGCTCCCTGCGCTCCAGCAATGAGCGCTTCCATCTGTATTGATGAAAGCGCTTATTGCTTCTGGACTCTGGCACCCCGAGAGATGGTACCCGGGTGCACACAGGGGTTCGGACAGCTGGCAACCGTGGTCCGGATTCGGACCGCGGTCCGCCAGTTGAGTACCCCTGATATATAATTTAGAGTTACTAGGGGTGGGGCTAGAAGCTGCAGTGGAGGCAAGTGGTGGTATATATATATTTTATTTATTTCTTTTACACTTTGTGCCCCTCATAAGCTCAGACAAAACCTTTGTGAGACATTTAACATTACATTACATTTTTAAATTGCTGATTTCTCCTGTAACTGGGGCTGACACATTAGCCCCAGTTACAGGGGAATTACAGCCTTGTACTGCAGAGCTGATCTGGGTCTGCTAAGACCTAGCAGCTCCTGCAGTAGTCCGGCGATCACAAGAATGCTAGGACCAGAGCAAGAAGCGGCACTGAACTGCCTCACTTTTTTGCACGATTTGACAAAGACAATGAGCAGCCTATCGTCAAATTAGCCCAGCAAGAGGCTCCATCATGTTCCCTGATGCTGAGAGCACATGACGTAGAATGGGCCTTAAGCCACATTAATCCCCACAAAGCAGCTGGCCCTGATGAAGTTCCTGGAAAGGTCCTAAAAAACGGTGCTAAACAGCTGAAAACAGTGTTTACCAGTATATTTAACAGCTCACTAGAGCAGGCCATTGTCCCCACTTCCCTGAAGTCCTCCACAATTGTCCCAATTCCAAAACAGGCAGGGGTGAAGACCTTAAGTGATTATCGCCCGGTGGCTCTCACTCCTATTGTTATGAAGTGCTTTGCACTTGTCCTCAGGCACATGAAGAGCAGGATCTGCACCTCCATGGACCAATACCAGTTTGCTTACAGAGCACATAGGTCGGCTGAGGATGCTGTTTCACTTGCCCTTCACACTGCACTGTCACACCTGGAGCAGAGAGACAGCTATGTGCGGATGCTGTTCATTGATTACAGCTCTGCCTTTAACACCATCCCTCCCAACAAGTTGGCAACGAAACTGAACAACTTGGGTTTCGGCTCAGACCTGTGCAACTGGATACTGGATTTTCTTACAAAAAGCACACAAAGCGTACGCATGGGCAAGCACTTCTCTTCATCCTTAACACTAAACACTGGGGTACCGCAAGGCTAAGTGTTGAGCCCTCTCCTTTACTCCCTCTTCACAAATGACTGCAAACCTATTCACAATACCAATACCATGATAAAATTTGCAGATGGCACGACCGTGATAGGCCTAATCTCCAACAATGATGAAACAGCCTATAGGAAAGAGGTTGAGAACCTAGAGAGATGGAGTAAGAACAACAACCTCATACTCAATACCAAGAAAACAAAGGAGCTGATTCTGGATTTTAGGAAGAAGAAGCGAAAGGGACACCATCCCATTAGCATAAATGTTGGAGACGTGGAGATAGTTCAAAGTTTCAGATTCTTGGGAGTTCATATTAGTCAGGACCTGTCATGGATAAAAAATGGCCTTCAGAGGCCGAGTCTGAAGAAAGCACAACTTCCTAAACAGCTGCCAGTCAATCTTTACAGATGCACCATAGAATCTGTTATCACATACTGCATTACAGTGTGGTCCTCCGGCTGCTCTTCAGAGGACAAGAAGACCCTCAAGAGCATCATCAGAATGGCTGGCAGAATCACTGGTACTCAGTTACCATCACTGGAGGACATCTTCACTGCACGTTGCAGCAACAGGGCAAAAATTATCTGCGGGGATCCAACTCCCCCCGGCCACAACCTTTTCACTAGGCATCTTAGAGCCCTACATGCCCGCACCACTAGGCTGAAGAACAGCTTTTACCCCAAAACAATCAATCAGTCTCCTAAACGCTCAGAGACTATTGCCCCTTCCAAGGATAGAAACTACCACAGACTGAAAGTGACCCCACGATGATCTCTTGTCTGAATCAGTTTGTATATATATTTAGAAATGTATAATATATAATAATTTAAATGTCAGTTCTTTGTTCCTCTGTCCATGGCATCTAGGATTGCTCCAAGTAACATTTCATTGTATTGTACAGTGACAATAAAGGCATCTTATCTATCTTAGGGTACTTTCACACTTGCATCAGAGAATTCCAGCAGGCAGTTCCGGCAATCCGGACGCATTTGTGAGATGGATCCGGATGCAGATCCGTCTCACAAATGCATTGCAATACCGGATCCATCTTTCCGGTTGTCATCTGCAAAAACGGATCTGGTATTTATTTTTTTCTCTTTTTTAAAGGTCTGCACAGACTGCAAAACCGGATCCGTTTTTCCGGAACACTTTGGGCATTAATGCATTTCAATGGAAATGAATGCCAGATCAGGATGGCAAGTGATCAGGATTTTTGGCTGGAGATAAAACTGCAGCATGCTGCGGTATTTTCTCCAGCCAAAAAACGTAAGAGGGACTGAACTGATGCATCCTGAACGGATTGCTCTCCATTCAGAATGCATTAGGATAAGACTGATCCCTAGGACAGAACTCAATACTGGAAAAGAATAACACTAGTGTGAAAGTACCCTTCTCTCATCATCTGTATGCACAGTGATGGGGAAGGCAGGGGCTGTAAGAACTGTCTCAGCTTTCCCTGTGCAGCGCCCGCTCTCACTGACGTGCCATCGTGCAGCTGCAGAGATAAATGCAGACTGCCCGTATGTTCATAGTCTTAACTTTTTAAAGAAGAAGCAATTGATAAACATCAAAAAGGAGGCAAACGTTGCTTGAGTGAAGTTTCAGCAGCATGTGTTTACACCAACCATAAAGTCTATACAACTAGTTCAGCAACTTTATCATTCTTTGCATGTTTTGAATCAATCCTGAGTAAACCAACATGAACCTCGACAGACAGGGAGGCAGTTATTTCTTCCTGTATAACTGTACACTGAGCCGGCAAGGAATGCCTGAGGAGTTCAGCTCTGAAGAAAGTGATTGTTAATGCAGTGTTGCGCTATCAATAATTGCACAAAATAAGTAATGTACTAAATATGCAAAAAAATGTATAAATCCAAAAATGTCCTTTACCTGGGTAGAGAGTGCGGAGAGCGTGAAGGGTCTTGTTTCTGGGAAGTCCTTAGCCACTGCCCATTCTGCTGGAGGTGTTCAGTGCTGTGCTCTGTGAAGGAACAGAAAGGCCTTGAATGTGCAATGAACATGATGCCCTGCAGGCCAGACTGGCACTGAAGGAAACCCTCACAGCCACATCACCCACCCCTTTCTTATTTGCATGAAGCAGCAATAAACAAAAGGCGTCAGGTTCACCAGACAGCCCCACCTATGGAAGTTCATTTCCTGCTAATGTGATTACAGACTGATCAATTATTGGGATACTGATTGGCTGTCTTCTATGGAGGAAATTAAAGGGGTTATCCGGAAGAAGATAATTATGATTTATCATCATTATCACATTAGCAGGGGTCAGAGTCCCGGCTCAGCTGATACAGGGAGCGCTGTGCTCACCGGGACTCTGGTGAACAATGCAGGCTGTTGGCAGCTTTCTAAGGACAGTGCCGTACATCGTGTAGTGGCAGCGTTTGGTATTTCAGCTCAGTCTCATTGATTAGGCCATGTGACCGATGTACAGTGATGTCACTAGCCTAGAAGGAGGCTGTGGTGGTCAAGGCCTCTTCTAACAGCTGATCGGTGGGGGTCTCCGATGCTGCACCCCGCAGATCTGATACTGCTGACCTATCCTGAGGATAAGTCATAAATATCTTTTCCTGGATAACCCCTTTAAATTACATAAGGCTTCCAAAAAGCGCTAAAAGAAGAGCCTTTTCTTCAAGTAACAGAGACAGAAGAAGGGGCCTCGAAGACCAGAAACGTGTTGTATCTGAGACTTTAAATAAAGGGGTTGTCTTATCTTAGACTTTGATGGTATATCACCTATCTCCAGAACAGGCCCCTGAAAGTGCAGGAGAGCACAAAGTGCATGCTCTCCATTCATTTCTATATGTGCTCGGCTATTTTCCAAAGTCCCATAGAAATGAATAAAGTATGCACGGCATAAGCCATTCTCATGGGACTGGCGGAGATAGTCGAGCCAGTGCTCAGCTATTTTCAGCAGTCCCACAACTCACTTTGGGGGTCCTGTTCTGGCGATAAGGTGGAACCCCACCACCTATCTAACATTGGTGTCTCAGATGAGACATCCCCTTTAAATAAAGTAACTATTGGATTAATTTTCTCCTCTGGACTACCTCATTTGGAAGCATGCGCCTAGAGGATGCCCTTCTGTGGATGCTGGTTTTTCTTTGGGACGGCCTTCATTATGGTGGTTTCCAGCTTTTGGATACAAGCAAAGTTTGGCTCCATAAGTCATAACTTACACTACCTGATCATTCCAAGCATTTTTACATGGTAAAAATATGTGTGTACAGTTGTCTTCATGTCATGGATTTTTATAAGCTACACCCTTACAAGCCCCAGCGATGCCATTCTACCCCTGTGACCATGGATGGTGCCTGGTGATGACATAGGCAATAACTGATGGAAGCTCCAGGCAGAACTTATGGTCATTCTAGCTCACATACATTTACAGTAAGACCTAGAGCTTCCTAACTTTTGTACATCACAGTGAAGGTCCTAGATCTCTCATGAGTGAGAAGAGAACAGAAACAACTGACCAAGCATGGGCCAAAACTGCTCTACTCTTGGACTGAGACAATATGAAGTCTCCTGAGACTCGTCTAATGATTTTCCTTTCATAGAGTAATAGCCTTAATATCCCTGAACAGTTTAAAAAAAGCAAATAAATTGTGCCAAAAATAGCAAGAATGCCATAACGCAGCAGATATCTTCTCTTCTAGAACAATTAGAAGAGGTCTTTTTAGGGTTGTCCATTTCTAACCACCCTGATAGGGAATTCTGAGGTGGTTATGAAGAGCACCTCTGGATCTGGGGGACCTCTCCTCACTGACATGAATGGACACTGCGTAGCGCTAAAGGAAAACTGTTGCTAGAGATCCGAGTAGGGGAAGCTTTGTGATCAGCTTAGGCTAGGTTCCCATCTCCGGTGAACGTCTACGGCACCAGATCCCTATGGACTATAATCGGATCCGGGTTTCTGCCGGACAAATAGCACTGCATGCAGCGGTTTGTGTCCAGCCGACAGTCTGGATCATCTCTAAAGGAGTCTTATTGAGAAGAAACTATTCTAACCAGTAGGGATTGTCCAAAGCAGGGAACCCCTTTACACGTTGATGGCCTAGATATTTAGCATCCGGCTACACGTTGAGTCGCGTGACACAAGGCGGAATGGCGACACAGCGAAATGTGATATAATGGTGTCGCAATGCGACAGGCGCAGAGAAATCCAAATTGGATGCAGCACGTAGCATGTCACCATTGAAATACATTACACGACCCTTAGTCAGTGAGTGGATGTGGGGGTCCAACCATGATGGATGAGCAGAATGAGACTAAACAACGGTACCAGGCACAGCCAACCATACAGGGGACCCATAAGTCTTCAGAGAGGCTGCGGTCCCAGGATCCGACCCAGATCCTCAAAGGCAGCCATACATAGTAGATGAGCACCGTCTGACCAGCCAACCATGTAATATGCATTGGGGGCTCTACCCCCATGCCATATGTCAGGGGAAAGAGGGAATAGACAGCTGTCTGGCAGTAGTTTATACCCAAATGCACACTTAGCCAAGCCAAGCATGCATGAGTACGGAGAGTAGATGTTAAAGGGGTTGCAAATGCTATTATCTTGAAGACAAAGTTAGTACAAGACACTTACTAATGTATTGTTATTGTCCATATTGCTTACTCTGCTGGCTTCATTAGTTTACTATCACATTATACACTCCTTGTATACAGGGGTTACGACCACCCTGCAATCCAGTAGTGGTGGTCGTGCTTGCACACTATAGGAAAACGCGCCAGCCAATGCACACTCCTACAATCCAAGGCACCAGAGAGGCTGATGATTTTTCCTATATGTGCAAGCACAACCACTACTACTGGACTGCAGGGTGATCGTAACCCCAGGATATGAGCAGTGTATAATGTGATAGAAAAATGAACCAACTCAGCAAAGGAAGCAATATGGACAATCACAATACATTAGTAAGTGCCTTGTGTTAACCTTATCTACATGATAAATGCCACTTGCTGAAGTGAGACAACGCCTTTAAGAGGAATATGTGCAGGCCTATTCATCTATTGTGTATGGCCAATAATAAGAAACAAAAAACACCTATGGAAATCTCTCTTTTTAGCTCTAAAGACATAACAAAAAAAAACAAAAAACGATTTGGTGGTGGATGCTGAGGACCATTTCTGGCATGTCATCTGTGAAGACTAGAGCTGCCCTGGATATGCATCGAGTAGTGAAATGTGCGGCCTCTGCTCCTCCTCTGTAGCCACGAGGCAGAATGTGGGAATTAGAACTAAAAACCCTGAATAACAGCGCGTACCATGTGTGGACGTCCATGCAGAACATCTGTCCTGTGGGTAATATACTGAACAATGTCCTTCCGAAGGCCTCATTCACATGTCTGTTTTCCACGGACGGCACACATACCCATTGATTTTAATGTGTCCGTTCACACATCAGTCATTTTTTTTACTGATCGTGGTTCAGTGAAAAAAAAAAATCAGAGACACACGCACTACTTTTGTCTGTGATGTGGACCAAACACGCCCATTATAGTCTATGGGTCCGTGAAAAAACATGGACACCACACGGATGGCATCCGTATTTGTCCGTTTTTCACTGACCACTAATAGAAGATGCTCTGGAACATAATTTCCAGCTGAGCAGTGTCTGTGGAATACAGATGACACACGAAGGGCTAAAAACGGACACACGGTCCGAACACATACTGATTTTTTTCTCGGACAAAGACGGAAATGGGAATGAGGCCTAAGGATGCTCTACAGCCATTTATATATGTATATTGGTTTGAGGTATCCGCCAATGCTTGTGCTGGAAGGAAAAGCCTCAACCTCCTCAGCTGATATTAGGCCTCAGCACAGGATTCTAGTAGGTCTCATTTAGTACACGTCTTCAAGTCTTCTACGCATCATTTACTAGAAGAAATCCTTCAGCTAACAGAGGTATGGAAAAGACATCAGTGGTGGTAGACAAGGTGTATGTGGAAAGACAACTACAAGCACCATGGAAAGTACCACGACTGGATGTGGAGAACAAAACCCATAGGAAAACACCACAAGTCAAATAAAATACATACATGTCCCTTCCCCCACACTGACGTCTAGCAGCACGATAGCTGGCTTGTCTGTCCCCAACTTTTCTGTGAGGGCAAAAAAAATATAGTCACACTATACTAAAACCGTAGTCACAGGTAACTATCAGTTGTACGGGTAAGGCCTCATGCACACGACCGTTGTTTTATTCCGTGTCCGTTGCGCCGTTTTTCGTGATTTTCTGCGGACCCATTGATTTTCAATGGGTCAGTTGAAAACTCGGCTAATGCACCGTTTGCCATCCGGGTCCGTGATCCGTGGTTCCAGTCCGTCAAAAAAATATAACCTGTCCTATTATTTTCGTGGAAAATGGTTCACGGACCCATTCAAGTCAATGGGACCGCTAAAAAAACGCAGAGGCACACAAGATTGTCATCCACGTACGCGTCAGTTTTTTTCCTATCATTTGCATGGCAAACCTGTCAGACTTTTTTTTACTTTCCTTTATGTCTGGTGGTCCTCCAAAAATAAAGGAAGACACACGGAAACAAAAATGGAAATGGATCACGGAACAACGGAACCCCATTTTGCAGAACGGAACACAACAACGGTCGTGTGCATGAGGCCTAAGAATAGCTATATCAGCCTAATTCTGGTTAGATTATTTTATCCGCTATCCTTCTGGGCCCCCCACCGATCGCGAGCCCGTTCAATTAATGGAGCTGCAGGGCGTCCTCGTGATCTGTTGTGGGGCCCAGCGGTAGGACCCCCACCAATTTTATTTATTTAATTTTATTTAAGTTATCCCCTATCCACAGGAATACTTAATCTAACCAGAATACCCCTTTAATATGGGTTGTCCCGGACAGAAAAACATGGCTGCTTTCTTCCTAAATCAACACCACACCTCTTCATGGGTTGTGTCTAGTATTGCAGATCACCGCCATTCAAAGGAAAGAGGCTGAGCTGCAATACCACACATGACCTACGGACAGGAGTGGAGCTGTTTCTGGAAGAATTCAGAATGGGTCCGCAAACCCGGAGATGTGGTGCGGAAGCACGGATCGGAACCCCACGGAAGCACTACAGAGTGCTTCCGTGTTTTTTCTCTCCGTGCCTCAACACCACAAAAAAGTAGTGCATGCACTACTTTTTTGCGGTGCGGACCGTCGGATGCGGATCGCGGACCCCATTCAAGTGAATGGGTCCACAATTCGCATGCAGCTGCCCCACGGTCGGTGCCCATGCATTGCGGACCGCAATTTGTGGTCGGCAGCACGGGCCCGGCCAGCACACGGTCTTACGCCTGGAAACAGCCATAAATGTTGGCAAAAAACGACTTCAGCCAGGGCTGGAGTAGTTTTTTCTCCAGGTGCACGGACTGCCTTAGGTTCGCCTAATTTATGACCAGGCGCACACCTCATCATAAATTAGCCAAATCTTATTGCAGCGCAGGGTAAAATCTAAGACCGGCGTAAAAAGCCGGTCTTCGTAAATCACCTCCGTTGCCCTCAACGCGACTGTATCCAGCTCCAAGTACCCCCAGCAAACAAGGCAATTTGCCAGGCGCAATATGTAGCTAGCCGCTTATTTCCCCTAGTCTGCCAGGGTGAGAACTACTGCATATGAGCTCTGCGCTCTGACACCCAGAGGAGCGTCTAATAAAGCGTGCTGAAGGTTTGCTGACTAACAAGTTTTAAAGGGGTTGTCCAGCTGATCAGGCTCATACTCCGCTAAAAGCAAAAAATCATATGGATGGCAAATCCAATTTTTTTCTGTTCTTCTGACGGATCAGAAGAATGGAAAATGAAACAGGGGTGTGAACCCGGCCTTCCTGACTAATATGGGCTATGCTGCTGTGATCGGCCGAGTAGTTATTTTCTGCATACTGATAGCGGCCAGGAAACTGAAAAACATCGGAACGGCAGGGAATTGATGAGGTATGACTTTTTTTTTTTTTACAGCAACTGTGACAACTCCATGAGGCACATGTACTGGATATAAAGTAAGGTACTTCATCAGAAAACACACTAGTTTACATGGAGGAAACCTAAACACAAACAACGCAGATTTAGGTGTTCAGCTTGTGGAGCTTGCCTAACAATACATAGTATCATGGAGCAAAGACTATAAACCCCAAAGTAAAAAGAAAACAGCCTACAGGGAATGAAGCACTGAAGTACACATGCCAGATTTAAAGAGGATCACCTCTCCTGATAAACCTGTTATAGTAAGTAACTGTATTCCACATGGAGCATTTATTGCGTCCTCTCTCTATAAGGGTCCATTCACACGTCCGTAAGTGTTTTGCGGATCCGCAAAACACGGACACCTGCAATGTGCGATCCGCAATTTGCGGACCGCACATCACAGACACTATAATAGAAAATGCCTTTTCTGGTCCGCAATTGCGGACAAGAATAGGACATGTTCTATTTTTTTCAGGAACGAAATTGCAGATCCCAAAAAAACATACCCCAAAAAAACGGATGCAGATCCCGAAAATGCAGATGCGGATCCAGGAAATGTGGATTTGCATCCGTTCCAGCCCCATTGAAAGTGAATGGGTCCGCAAATTGCGGAACGAATGCGGACCCAAATTACGGACGTGTGAATGGACCCTTAGGGCACTTTTACGTGTTTTTTTTGCTGGTGTTTTTCCGCACTTTTAGTGGTGTTTTTTTGCAGTAAAAACGTCAGCTTTAAATGTTTGTGAATGTGGCAGGGGTCTGATCAGCAGTTTCATTGTACCTCCAGTTCTAGAACAAGGGGTGGAACTACCGCCATAACCACAATGTATGTGCAGGGAAGAGCAGGATGTGGCCTGTTCATCAGGGGGAATGGGGCTGGATGAGTATTTCTGTTTTTTGTCCACTGGGAGCCTTCACTTAAATAAGGGGGAGCACTACTGTGTGAGGGCATTAAGGGGGTGTAACTACTGTATGGGAGCGCTATAGGTGGGTTCACATCACATTTTATACCTCGGCTTGACAAATACGTTAGAAAAAAATAAAAATAAGGATACAAAAATGAAGCACACCACATTCTTATATCCTGCAGAGTCCAGTAAAAAAGTATACTGTATTTTTTTTACAATAGAACTCTATGGTCAACGGATGCCACTGTATGGCATTAGTAGGAGACATCTGTTTAACATATACGTTTTTGGTATACATTAAACAGATGAAAAGAATGCAATGTTAAAACAGCCCTAGGGCCCTTGCACATGACAGTATGCCCAGGGCTGTGGAGTCGGAGTCGAGGAGTCGGAGGCAATTTTGGGTACCTGGAGTCGGAGTCGGCAAAAATTTAACCGACTCTGACTGCTACTAGATTTAAATTGGAATAAAAAATTAAAAAAAGCAAGTTTAAATGTCCCAATTCACAAAAAGTTATAATTAATTACCGTATTTTTCGCCCTATAAGATGCACCTGGCCATAAGACGCACCTAGGTTTTTGAGGAGGAAAATAAGAAAAAAATAATTTTGAACCAAAAGGTGTGCTTTTGGTGGGTTTTGAACTAATGGGGGCATCTGTGCATGGCACTGTTATGGGGGCATCTGTGCATGGCACTGTTATGGGGGCATCTGTGCATGGCACTGTTATGGGGGCATCTGTGCATGGCACTGTTATGGGGGCATCTGTGCATGGCACTGTTATGGGGGCATCTGTGCATGGCACTGTTATGGGGGCATCTGTGCATGGCACTGTTATGGGGGCATCTGCGGATGACACATATACAGCATCTTATCTTGTGTGTCATCCACAGATCCCCCCCATAACAGTGTCCCTGTGTAGTGAATGGGGGCTGGCATCTGTTTCTGTAATGGCAGCGGGGCCCGGTGCCTGCCTTATTCATAAAGTGGGCGGAGCAGGCGTGTGATGTAGTGAGCTACGCTACGAGCTCCCACCCGGCCTCCTGACTGCCAAGAAGTTAGTAGTAAGGCCTCATGCACACGACCGTATTTTTTTGCGGTCCGCAAAACGGGGTTCCATTTTCCCGTGATCCGTGACCGTTTTTTCGTCCGTGGGTCTTCCTTGATTTTTGGAGGATCCACGGACATGAAAAAAAAGTCGTTTTGGTGTCCGCCTGGCCGTGCGGAGCCAAACGGATCCGTCCTGAATTACAATGCAAGTCAATGGGGACGGATCCGTTTGACGTTGACACAATATGGTGCCATTTCAAACGGATCCGTCCCCATTGACTTTCAATGTAAAGTCTGGAGTCCCTTTTATACCATCGGATCGGAGTTTTCTCCAATCCGATGGTATATTTTAACTTGAAGCGTCCCCATCACCATGGGAACGCCTCTATGTTAGAATATACTGTCGGATATGAGTTAGATCGTGAAAACTCAGAACCGACAGTATATTCTAACACAGAAGCGTTCCCATGGTGATGGGGACGCTTCTAGTTAGAATACACTACAAACTGTGTACAAGACTGCCCCCTGCTGCCTGGCAGCACCCGATCTCTTACAGGGGGCCGTGATCAGCACAATTAACCCCTCAAGTGCCGCACCTGAAGGGGTTAATTGTACTATCATATCCCCCTGTAAGAGATCAGGGCTGCCAGGCAGCAGGGGGCAGACCCCCCCCTCCCCAGTTTGAATATCATTGGTGGCCAGTGCGGCCCCCCCCCCCGCCTTCCTCCCTCTATTGTAATAATTCGTTGGTGGCACAGTGCGCCCCCCCGCCCCCCCCTTCCTCCCTCTATTGTAATAAATCGTTGGTGGCACAGTGTGCGCCCCCCCCCCTTCCTCCCTCTATTGTAATAAATCGTTGGTGGCACAGTGTGCGCCCCCCCCCCTCCCTCCCTCTATTGTAATAAATCGTTGGTGGCACAGTGTGCGCCCCCCCCCCCCTCCCTCCCTCTATTGTAATAAATCGTTGGTGGCACAGTGTGCGCCCCCCCCCCTCCCCCCCTCTATTGTAATAAATCGTTGGTGGCACAGTGTGCGCCCCCCCTCCCTCCCTCTATTGTAATAAATCGTTGGTGGCACAGTGTGCGCCCCTCCCTCCCTCTATTGTAATAAATCGTTGGTGGCACAGTGTGCGCCCCCCATCGGCCCCCCCTCCCTCTATAGCATTAACAACATTGGTGGCCAGCGGGTTACTAGCAATAGTACAATAGTAAAAGATTCATACTTACCTGGGAGCTGCGATCTCTGCGTCCGGCCGGGAGCTCCTCCTACTGGTAAGTGACAGTTCATTTAGCAATGCGCCGCACAGACCTGAGGCTGTCACTTACCAGTAGGTGGAGCTCCCGGCCGGACACGAACATCGCAGCAGCAGGTAAGTATGAATCTTCTACTATTGTACTATTGCTAAGTAACCATGGCAACCAGGACTGTAGTAGCGTCCTGGTTGCCATGGTTACCGATCGGAGCCCCAGCGAATAAACTGGGACTCCGATCGGAACTCCGCTGCCACCAATGATGGGGGGGGGGGGGGAGATGGGAGGCCGCACACTGGCCACCAATGTTGTTAATGCTATAGAGGGAGGGGGGGCCGATGGGAGGCCGCACACTGGCCACCAATGTTGTTAATGCTATAGAGGGAGGGGGGGGCCGATGGGGGGCGCACACTGTGCCACCAACGAATTATTACAATAGAGGGAGGGGGGGGGGGGCGCACACTGTGCCACCAACGAATTATTACAATAGAGGGGGGGGGGGGGGGACCGCACTGGCCATCAATGATATTCAAACTGGGGAGGGGGGGGGGGGGGGTCTGCCCCCTGCTGCCTGGCAGCCCTGATCTCTTACAGGGGGATATGATAGTACAATTAACCCTTTCAGGTGCTGCACCTGAAGGGGTTAATTATGCTGATCACGGCCCCCTGTAAGAGATCGGGTGCTGCCAGGCAGCAGGGGGCAGTCTTGTACACAGTTTGTAGTGTATTCTAACTAGAAGCGTCCCCATCACCATGGGAACGCTTCTGTGTTAGAATATACTGTCGGTTCTGAGTTTTCACGAAGTGAAAACTCAGCTTTGAAAAAGCTTTATGCAGACGGATCTTCGGATCCGTCTGTATAAAAACTAACCTACGGCCACGGATCACGGACACGGATGCCAATCTTGTGTGCATCCGTGTTCTTTCACGGACCCATTGACTTGAATGGGTCCGTGAACAGTTGGCCGTGAAAAAAATAGGACAGGTCATATTTTTTTCACGGCCAGGAAACACGGATCACGGATGCGGCTGCAAAACGGTGCATTTTCCGATTTTTCCACGCACCCATTGAAAGTCAATGGGTCCGCGAAAAAAAACGGAAAACGGCACAACGGCCACGGGTGCACACAACGGTCGTGTGCATGAGGCCTTAGTAGTACAGCGCTAGATTTAAGATGATTGGAATACTTTAACAATACCCACAAGTTAGATATGATTACCGTATACTACAGTGAGCGGGGCCCGGTGTAGTATAATACAGTGACTGCAGCGGGCCCCGCTGCCATTACAGAAACAGATGCCGGCCGCAGCATTCGCCCCATAAGACGCACTGCTATTTTTCCCCCACTTTTTCGAAAAATACGGTACTTCTCTACTGTAAGAATAAAGGCCAGTGCATGCAGGCGTCACGTTACCGCAAAACGAACACGTTAAGTGATCGTGAAGAAGCATGCTTTTCACATGCTTCACTATATGGCACGCAACGCACAGTTAAGGAGCGGCAATACTTATACTTTCCATTGTGTTGTCTTCCGCTGTTACAGGGAACACAACGCCCATGGTTAACCTAGCCTCTCACTGATAACTGATTAAGTAACTATGGTTTTTGCAGGACTAGACACTTGTATAAGTGAAGGGAATGGATAGTCAATAGTTCAAGACTGAAGCTGTAAACCATTTGAAAAACTGCTGTCATTCAGCTAAGGCTATAAAAACTTGTAAACTCAGATTGCTAGCTTAAACTTTAAACATGACTATGGGATTCTACTAGGGAAATCATGTTTTACAATAAATGCCCCTTCCTGGATCCCCCCACTGCCCTATCTCCAGCAGAAGATCAGCAGCTTCCTAGCCAGTAGTTCGGTGGTAATGACATGTATGTTGCTTTTCTTTCCTTCAAGGAATGTATAAAATACATTTGCATATTAAATACAGAGGAGTCGGAAGTACCAAAAACGGAGGAGTCGGAGCATTTATCTACCGACTCCACAGCCCTGCGTATGCCCTCTGAGACATACGGTCTGCGAGCGGGCCATATGTCCTAGAGCGGCATCAACCCTGTGCAGGGGAGCGCACAGCATCATAGGTTACTGTGATACTGTGCACGCTGGGCCGCCCGCGGGGCTATTTTCCCACACTCATATGAGTGCGGGACAATAGCGCCGCGGTCGGCCCGACGTGCACAGCATCATTGTAATCTATGGTGCTGTGCGCTCCCGTGCGCACAATGCCGCTCCGGGACACATGGCCGCTCACGGACCGTATGTTTCGGAGGGCATACGGTCATGTGCTAGGGCACTCAGGGGGCATAACTACTGAGTGGGTGGGAGGTTCTATGGTAAGTGTGGGCGGTCTTGACTACAGACACTCGACGAACAGATTTTGGCGGCCTAGGGCTACACGTGTGTCACATATGTTGCGTGACTTCCTGTCGCTGAATTTTGTCTGAATGATAGTCAATGGTGCTGCACGGCAACATGGTGTGACTGCGAAGCGAGTCGTACAAAAATTCTACTTGTTTGGATTTTTTGCAAAGGTCACGTCATAGCATGTCGCAGATTGACACCACTGACTAGCATTACTAAAATGTTGCACGACTTTTCTGCGACATGTCACTAGGGTGGCCAGATATCCGGTTTTAGGCCGGACAGTCCGGTTTTCTGGCTCCTTGTCCTCCGTCCGGCGCAGAGATGAGTGGCTCAGGCAGCAGTATTGTGCCGGCACAAGGTGACTGACAGGCTTCTCTCACCCCGTCAGTCACTAGAGCAGGCAGACCAGTCTTCCCCCACCTAGGGTTGGACGATATCAAAAATATTCCCACGATAACGATATTAAGAAATTTATCGCGATAACGATATATATCGCGATAAATGCCCATTTAGAAGAAAAAAAACACTTGGGGCCACAAGGAGCCGTTATACTGTATGGGGGCAGCCACAAGGAGACATTATACTGTATGGGGGCAGCCACAAGGAGACATTATACTGTATGGGGGCAGTCACAAGGAGACGTTATACTGTATGGGGGCAGCCACAAGGAGACGTTATACTGTATGGGGGCAGCCACAAGGAGACGTTATACTGTATGGGGGCAGCCACAAGGAGACATTATACTGTATGGGGGCAGTCACAAGGAGACGTTATACTGTATGGGGGCAGCCACAAGGAGACGTTATACTGTATGGGGGCAGCCACAAGGAGACGTTATACTGTATGGGGGCAGCCACAAGGAGACGTTATACTGTATGGGGCGGCCACAAGGAGACGTTATACTGTATGGGGCGGCCACAAGGAGACGTTATACTGTATGGGGGCAGCCACAAGGAGACGTTATACTGTATGGGGGCCACAAGGAGACGTTATACTGTATGGGGGCAGTCACAAGGAGACGTTATACTGTATGGGGGCAGCCACAAGGAGACGTTATACTGTATGGGGGCAGCCACAAGGAGACGTTATACTGTATGGGGGCAGCCACAAGGAGCCGTTATACTGTATGGGGGCAGCCACAAGGAGACGTTATACTGTATGGGGGCAGCCACAAGGAGATGTACACTGTATGGGGGCAGCCACAAGGAGATGTTATACTGTATGGGGGCAGCCACAAGGAGCCGTTATACTGTATGGGGCGGCCACAAGGAGCCGTTATACTGTATGGGGCAGCCACAAGGAGACGTTATACTGTATGGGGGCAGCCAGGCAGCCACAAGGAGACGTTATACTGTATGGGGGCCACAAGGAGACATTATACTGTATGGGGGCAGCCACAAGGAGATGTTATACTGTATGGGGGCAGCCACAAGGAGATGTACACTGTATGGGGGCAGCCACAAGGAGCCGTTATACTGTATGGGGGCAGCCACAAGGAGCCGTTATACTGTATGGGGGCAGCCACAAGGAGCCGTTATACTGTATGGGGGCAGCCACAAGGAGCCGTTATACTGTATGGGGGCAGCCACAAGGAGACGTTATACTGTATGGGGGCAGCCACAAGGAGCCGTTATACTGTATGGGGGCAGCCACAAGGAGACGTTATACTGTATGGGGGCAGCCACAAGGAGACGTTATACTGTATGGGGGCAGCCACAAGGAGACGTTATACTGTATGGGGGCAGCCACAAGGAGACGTTATACTGTATGGGGTCAGCCACAAGGAGCCGTTATACTGTATGGGGCGGCCACAAGGAGCCGTTATACTGTATGGGGGCGGCCACAAGGAGACGTTATACTGTATGGGGGCAGCCACAAGGAGATGTACACTGTATGGGGGCAGCCACAAGGAGACGTTATACTGTATGGGGGCAGCCAGGCAGCCACAAGGAGACGTTATACTGTATGGGGGCCACAAGGAGACATTATACTGTATGGGGGCAGCCACAAGGAGACGTTATACTGTATGGGGGCAGCCACAAGGAGATGTACACTGTATGGGGGCAGCCACAAGGAGACGTTATACTGTATGGGGGCAGCCACAAGGAGCCGTTATACTGTATGGGGCGGCCACAAGGAGCCGTTATACTGTATGGGGGCAGCCACAAGGAGATGTACACTGTATGGGGGCAGCCACAAGGAGACGTTATACTGTATGGGGGCAGCCACAAGGAGCCGTTATACTGTATGGGGCGGCCACAAGGAGCCGTTATACTGTATGGGGCGGCCACAAGGAGATGTATACTGTATGGGGGCAGCCACAAGGAGACGTTACACTGTATGGGGGCAGCCGGGCAGTCACAAGGAGCCGTTATACTGTATGGGGCGGCCACAAGGAGCCGTTATACTGTATGGGGGCAGCTACAAGGAGACGTTATACTGTATGGGGGCAGCCACAAGGAGATGTATACTGTATGGGGGCAGCCACAAGGAGATGTACACTGTATGGGGGCAGCCACAAGGAGCCGTTATACTGTATGGGGGCAGCCACAAGGAGACGTTACACTGTATGGGGGCAGCCACAAGGAGATGTATACTGTATGGGGGCAGCCACAAGGAGACGTTACACTGTATGGGGGCAGCCACAAGGAGACGTTACACTGTATGGGGGCAGCCACAAGGAGACGTTACACTGTATGGGGGCAGCCACAAGGAGACGTTACACTGTATGGGGGCAGCCACAAGGAGACGTTACACTGTATGGGGGCAGCCACAAGGAGACGTTACACTGTATGGGGGCAGCCACAAGGAGACGTTACACTGTATGGGGGCAGCCACAAGGAGACGTTACACTGTATGGGGGCAGCCACAAGGAGACGTTACACTGTATGGGGGCAGCCACAAGGAGACGTTACACTGTATGGGGGCAGCCACAAGGAGACGTTATACTGTATGGTGGCAGCCGGGCAGCCACAAGGAGACGTTATACTGTATGGGGGCAGCCACAAGGAGACGTTATACTGTATGGGGGCAGCCACAAGGAGACATTATACTGTATGGGGGCAGCCACAAGGAGCCGTTATACTGTATGGGGCGGCCACAAGGAGACGTTATACTGTATGGGGCAGCCACAAGGAGACGTTATACTGTATGGGGGCAGTCACAAGGAGACGTTATACTGTATGGGGCAGCCACAAGGAGACGTTATACTGTATGGGGCAGCCACAAGGAGACGTTATACTGTATGGGGGCAGCCACAAGGAGACGTTATACTGTATGGGGGCAGCCACAAGGAGACGTTATACTGTATGGGGGCAGCCACAAGGAGAAGCTATACTGTATGGGGGCAGCCACAAGGAGAAGCTATACTGTATGGGGGCAGCCACAAGGAGACGTTATACTGTATGGGGGCAGCCACAAGGAGACGTTATACTGTACGGGGGCAGCCACAAGGAGACGTTATACTGTATGGGGGCAGCCACAAGGAGACGTTATACTGTATGGGGGCAGCCACAAGGAGACATTATACTGTATGGGGGCAGCCACAAGGAGCCGTTATACTGTATGGGGCGGCCACAAGGAGACGTTATACTGTATGGGGCAGCCACAAGGAGACGTTATACTGTATGGGGGCAGTCACAAGGAGACGTTATACTGTATGGGGCAGCCACAAGGAGACGTTATACTGTATGGGGCAGCCACAAGGAGACGTTATACTGTATGGGGGCAGCCACAAGGAGACGTTATACTGTATGGGGGCAGCCACAAGGAGACGTTATACTGTATGGGGGCAGCCACAAGGAGAAGCTATACTGTATGGGGGCAGCCACAAGGAGAAGCTATACTGTATGGGGGCAGCCACAAGGAGACGTTATACTGTACGGGGGCAGCCACAAGGAGACGTTATACTGTACGGGGGCAGCCACAAGGAGACGTTATACTGTATGGGGGCAGCCACAAGGAGAAGCTATACTGTATGGGGGCAGCCACAAGGAGACGTTATACTGTATGGGGGCAGCCACAAGGAGAAGCTATACTGTATGGGGGCAGCCAGGCAGCCACAAGGAGACGTTACCGTATACTGTACGGGGGCAGCCACAAGGAGACGTTACCGTATACTGTATGGGGGCAGCTACAAGGAGACGTTAATTGTTATACTTTTATATGTCATTTTTCACCATTTCCGGTATCTGTAACTAGTCAATTGACTTCTAGTAACAACAAAAACATTACAGGGTTAATTCTGTACCAGAACGAGTGGTTTATAATAGGGATGTCCCGATACAATTTTTTTTTAGACCGAGTACCGATACTCTTATTTAGGTACTCACCGATACCAATTATAACAATTAAATAAATAACACATTTATTTTGTGCCCACTGACCAAAAGTAAAAAAAACAGCCCCCAGCCTCTGATCAGCCCCTCATGTGCCTCCCAGCCTCTCCCTCTTATCAGCCCCCTCTGGTAACTCCCCCCCCCCCACCCCCTAGTATTAATCATTGGTGGCAGTGGCCACAGGGTTCCCCTCCTCCTCCCATCATTGGTGGCAGTGGGCTCCCCCTCCCCAGTATTAATCATTGGTGGCCACAGGGTCCCCCTCCCCATCATTGGTGGCAGTGCCCCCCCCCCCCAGTATTAACCCCTTAGTGACCAAGCCTGTTTGGGCCTTAATGACCAAGCCAAATTTTGGAAATCTGACATGTGTCATTTTAGCTTAGAATAACTTTGTAACGGTTTTGCACATCAAAGTAATTCTGACATTGTTTTCTCGTCACATATTGTACTTTACTTAGGTGGTAAAATTATACCGATAAAATATGCGTATCTTTATTAAAAAAGTGAAAATTTATGAAAATTTGTAAAAATTGGCACATTTTCCTATTTTCAACTGCAATATTTCATATACATACATAAATACTATTCAATATTTTTTTATCAGAAATATATTTCCACATCTTTACTTTATTTTGGCTGCACTCACAAATTTTTTTTACTTTTTATTTTTTTATTTAGGAGACTTTACATTTTAACATAAATTTTAACATTTTTGAAGTACATATTTTTTCCTGCAACAAGCCAAGTTTGCAGAGGCTTATAAGTGTCAGAATAATAGAACGCCCCCAAAAGTGAACCCATTTTAAAAACTAGGCCCCTTAACGTATTTATCTATGGGTGTAATGAGTTTTTTGACCCACTAGTTTTTTAAAGAAATTAATGCTAAGAAGGTGAAAATAAATGTAATTTTCATTTTTTACACAAAAGTGTCAATTGAAAGACAGATTTTTTTCTACAGAGCACATGAAAATGAAGATGTACACTCCAAAATGTATCACCCCGTTTCTCCTGTCTTCAGAAATACCCCCATTGTGGCCCTAATCTTATGTCTTGACAAACGGCAGGGCCCAAACATAAAGGAACACCCAGTTGTTTTCAGAACACAAAATTTGCTTGAAAATGGTTCAGGCCCCATTGCACACTTGTAATGGCGTTGAGCTGCCAAAACAATAGAAAACCCCCATAATGGACCCCATTTTGAAAACTAGACCCCCTAAGGTATTCACCTAGGGGTGTAGTGAGCATTTAGACCCCCTAGTTTTTTGTAGAAATTAATGCAAAGCAAATCAGAAAAGGTAAAATTTATTCCAATGTCTCTACGACCCATCCCAAAGGGATCCCTCCCTCCCTGGAAAGCCCACAAACTAAACAGAAAATGAGAATAAATTGAATGCCTGAACCCCCCCCCCCCCTCCGTTCTTTTTGGTATTAATTAAATAAAATTAATAATTCGCAACCGTATGGTACGTTTCAAAGCAGGGGTAATTACAGAGGCCTGGTTGTGATGGGCAACTGGAGCAGTAAATCCGGGTGTCCCTCCTCCTTCCATGTTTGCTACACACCCGGCATCTTTTCTGGGGATACGTTTTGCTGGTAGTGGCAGGGACGGGGTGAGGGAAATGCCGTTCTGAAAGCCTTCGAACGTCCTCCGATTCGAAGGTTTGCCTAGGGGCGGGGGACTCAAACAGGAGACTCTCAATCACCTTCTCCTGGTACTCTAGGAAGTTGAGGTTTCCCTGGGACTTTTTAAATAAAATAAAACTATTGTAGGTAGCAATCTGGATGAGGTAGACTGCTACCTTTTTATACCAGGCCCTGTTTTTTCGCTTCACCAGGTAGGGGTGAAGCGCCTGGTCCGAGAGGTCTACACCTCCCATAAATTTATTATAGTCTGTCACACAGACTGGTTTGTGCTTGTCCGCCGTAGCCCCCCTCTCCCTAACTGCCACTGTGGTGTCTGCATGCAAGGTGGTCAGCATGTAGACATCCCTCCTGTCCTTCCACTTCACAGCAAGCAGCTGGTCACTTGCGAGGGCGAAGGATGTTCCTTTCTCCAAACGTTTGGAGACCAGCGGTTGTGGGTATCCCACTCTATTTTTGCGGACTGTCCCACAAGCCCCTGTGTTTGCAGCATGGAGGGATTTATAAAGGGGTATACTAGTGTAAAAATTATCGGTGTACACGTGGTACCCTTTGTGCAGGAATGGCGCTAATAAATCCCACACAATTTTTCCTGATGTCCCAATATTTTCAGGGCAGCCTGGGGGGTTAAGTTGGGAGTCTCTGCCCTCATAAATAGACAGACCACAGGTGTAGCCGGTTGTGCTCTCGCACACCTTATATAATTTTACCCCATATCTGGCACGCTTGGAGGGAATATATTGACGGAAGGAAAGGCGGCCTTTAAAACTAAAAAGGGACTCGTCAACGGATAAATTTTTCTCAGGGGTATATAATTTCAAGAATAAATCTGTAAGGAGGGAAATAAGGGGTCTCAATTTATTTAGGCGGTCAAAGGCTGGGTCAGTTCTGGGGGGGACTTGGGAATTGTCTGAAAAATGCATGAACCGCATTAGAACTTCATAGCGGTTACGGGACATAACTGCTGCAAACACAGGGGTTGAGTGGACAGTACTCGCAGCCCAATAGGATCGGACAGAGGGTTTTTTTACAATGCCCATGTTCAGGGTAAGCCCCAAAAAATTTTTTATTTCAGGGACACTTGTGGGGGTCCACCGTCTTACATAAATAGACGTGGGCTTTTGTACAGCAAACTGTGTGGCGTACAAATTAGTTTGCTGCACAATTAACTCAAGGACGTTATCGTCCAAAAATAAATGAAAAAAATCATAAGGGGTACAATTGCCGACATCCACATTAATTTGGGGAGTGGATAAAAATTGGGGTACTTGGGGGGAAAATGAAGTGGCAGGAACCCACGTAGCAGAAGGGACGGGACCGCTGGGTGGAGAATGAGAGGAGGTGGTGACTTCTACCACCATAGGGCTATGGGGTCTGGGGATGGAATCGGAGTCCCCGCTATCTGAAAATATTTCCGCCTCTGAAGCGGTGCCAGATTCAGAGTGGTCAGAGCAGAGAAATTCGTAGGCCTGCTCCGCACTTAACAATCTCCGAGCCATTTTTTTTTTTTCTGTACAGCTCAGAAATAACTGACCGTCCCTAAAACTGACTGACACCCACCGACTGACTGACACCCACTGACAGAGTGACACCCACCGACTGACGGAGTGACACCCAACAACTCACTGACACCCACCGACTGACTGACACTGACTGACCGCCAGTAACAGACGGACACAGGGTCCCTAATAAAAATAATTGACCGTAACTAATAGACGTCTAATGACGGACGCCTAATCACGGACACCCACTGACCGCCAGTTACTGACGGACAGTTTATAATTTGATTTTTTTTCTTTTTCTTTTCACAGTAAGTATTCACAGAGCCAGGACAGAAGTCTGATCTCTCTCTCTCCTCACAGAACAACTGCGCTGAGGGGAGAGAGAAGCACAGCCCCTGTCCTGGCCATGTTTTGTAAATATAATGGATCTGATCTCCATGATAGGTTTATCATGGAGACCACATGATCAGGGACCATTATTATTGGTCCCTGATGGTTACTGTGATGAAGGCAGATCTTCAGCACAGTAACCAGTGCGCATGTCTGTGGCATTTTTTTTTTTTTATTATGGGGGGGGGGGCGCCCTAATAACTTTATTATTAAATATCTTGGGGCCATATTGCCCCGATCGGGGTGCTGGGGGACCCGATCGGGGCATAATTCAAACTTCTCTCTCCTCTCCTGAGGAGAGAGACCTTACAGAGAGCGGCGGCGGCCGGCTTTAAGTCTGCGCATGCGCCGGGCCGCCGCCGCCATCTTCCTTGAGGGTAAGGGGGGGTGGGGGTGAGGATCGGGACCCAGCTTAGGACCTGCAGCGCTGGGGGACCCGATCCTAGCACCGGAGACTTTCTCCCTCCTCTCTTACATGAGAGGAGGGAGAAAGTTTAGTGCGGGTAGATCCGCTGCCGGCATTTTCGGTGATCGCCGTGATAAAGTGTATCACGGCGATCACGTGATCAGAGACCGCTTGTCACGGTCTCTGATCACTGCCCCGAGCCCTCAGCTACCTCCGGTAGCTGCGGGAACGGAGCTGCAGAGCTTGATTTTAGCGCTAACTTGGGCTAAAGTGCCGCCGTAAAAAGGCGGCGCTCCAGCCCAAGGCCCCTTAGTGACCGCCGTAAAAACACGTATGGGTGGTCACTAAGGGGTTAATCATTGGTGGCAGTGGCCACAGGGTTCCCCTCCTCCTCCCATCATTGGTGGCAGTGGGCTCCCCCTCCCCAGTATTAATCATTGGAGGCCACAGGGTCCTCCCCCCATCATTGTTGGCAGTGGGCCCCCCTCCTCCCTCCCCAGTATTAATCATTGGAGGCCACAGGGTCCTCCCCCCATCATTGTTGGCAGTGGGCCCCCCTCCTCCCTCCCCAGTATTAATCATTGGAGGCCACAGGGTCGTCCCCCCATCATTGGTGGCAGTTTGCAGTTCCGATCGGAGTCCCAGCAGTGTAATGCTGGGGCTCCGATCGGTTACCATGACGCTACTGAAGCCCTGGCTACCATGGTATGTTAGTGAGCAGCATTATACTCAAGTGCGTTGTGGCCGCCGTGCGCTCCTTCTTCTGTCTGTGCGGCGCATTGCTAAGGCTTATAGCATTAGCAATGCGCCGCACAGACCTATGAGAAGAAGGAGCGCCCGGCGGCCACGGCGCACGTGAGTATAATGCTGCTCACTAACATACCATGGCAGCCAGGGCTTCAGTAGCGTCCTGGCTACCTTGGTAACCGATCGGAACTGCAAACTGCCACCAATGATGGGGGGACGACCCTGTGGCCTCCAATGATTAATACTGGGGAGGGAGGACCCACTGCCACCAATGATGGGGGGACAACCCTGTGGCCTCCAATAATTAATACTGGGGAGGGAGGGAGGGAGGGAGGAGGGGGGGGGGGCACTGCCCACTGCCACCAATGCAGGGACTTAAGAACATTCCCGGCACCCGACCTCTGAGAGGACGTTGTGATCACCTGAGGGGTTAATTGCGCGGATCACAGCGTCCTCTCAGAAGTCGGGTGCCGGGAATACGAGTCACAGAATTCCTTCCCTCCCCCAGGCCGGCCGAACTGCTAAGAGCGCCGCTGCAAGCGGCCAGCAGGTATCGGGGACATTTGCACGAGTACAAGTACTCTGCAAATGTCCCGTATCGGTTCATGCTGGGGCGGGCGGCCGCAGATTTAGAAGCGGTCAGCGCACATGACCGCTTCTATGACGTCACGAAATACTGCGATATTTAGGAAACGGCGATATCGCCATATCTCTGTTTTTTTAATACCCTACCCTCACCAGACCTTCTTCCTGTATTTTTCTTTTTACTTCAACGACAGGGGCATGGCTTAGTCAAATAGGGGCGTGGCTTTGCAGAGTCAGTCACGCGACATTAGTGCGACAAATGTCGTCGTGTAGACGTAGCCTTAGGCCTCTTTCACAAGGGCGAGATTTCCGTGCGGGTGCGATGCGTGAGGTGAACGCATTGCACCAGCACTGAATCCGGACCCATTCATTTCTATGGGGCTGTGCACATGAGCGGTGATTTTCACGCATCACTTGTGCGTTGCGTGAAAATCGCAGCATGCTCTATTTTGTGCGTTTTTCACGCAACGCAGGCCCTATAGAAGTGAATGGGGCTGCGTGAAAATCGCAAGCATCCGCAAGCAAGTGCGGATGTGGTGCGATTTTCACGCATGGTTGCTAGGAAACGATCGGGATGGGGACCCGATCATTATTATTTTCCCTTATAACATGGGTATAAGGGAAAATAATAGCATTCTGAATACAGAATGCATAGTACAATAGCGCTGGAGGGGTTAAAAAAAAATATATATATAATTTAACTCACCTTAATCCACTTGCTCGCGCAGCCTGGCATCTCTTCTGTCTTCATCTTAGCTGTGAGCAGGAAAAGGACCTGTGGTGACGTCACTCCGGTCATCACATGATCCATCACCATGGTAAAAGATCATGTGACGGACCATGTGATGACCGGAGTGATGTCACCACAGGTCCTTTTCCTGCACACAGCTAAGATGAAGACAGAAGAGATGCCGGGCTGCGCGAGCAAGTGGATTAAGGTGAGTTAAATATATATTTTTTTTTAACCCCTCCAGCGCCATTTTACAATGCATCCTGTATTCAGAATGCTATTATTTTCCCTTATAACATGGAAAATAATACAATCTACAGAACACCGATCCCAAGCCCGAACTTCTGTGAAGAAGTTCGGGTTTGGGTACCAAACATGCCGATTTTTCTCACGCGCGTGCAAAACGCATTACAATGTTTTGCACTCGCGCGGAAAAATCGCGCATGTTCCCGCAACACCCGTGTGAACTCAGCCTAAGGGTTACATAGCATCATAAATCAATATAATGGTATGCCCAGCAGTGCTGGGAGGTAAGCCGGGTGCCTCACTGCAAGTCCGCAGCGTGACACTCGCTCGTCTGCAAGGGGCCTAAGGCCTCTTTCACATGAGCAAGTTTTCCGCACGGGTGAGACGCGTGAAGTGAATGCATAGCACCCGCACTGAATCCTGACCCATTCATTTCGATGGGTCTGTGTACATGAGCGTTTATTTTTTTTTCACGCATTATTTCTGCATTACGTGAGAATCGCAGCCTGTTCTAAATTCCGCTTTTTTTCACGCAGCCCTGGCTCCATAGAAGTGAAAGGGGTTTCAGTGAAAAACGCATTGTATCCGGATGTAACCTGGTTGCTAGGAGATGTAGTTTCTGTCCTGTATACCTGCTCTCCTTTTATAATCCAGTCCTGATCCTAGCTTCCAAAACTGCATGCAGAAACCTGACTGTGTGGCCGTACCGAGGGCAACCTCTCCTGGAAATGAGTTCCTATTAAATAAGGGTCCATTCACACATCCGCATTTTGCAAAACGGAATTGCGGACCCAAACATTTCTATGCGGCCCCGATCCGGAATTGCGGACCCGCACTTCCGGGTCCGCAATTCCGATCCTGGAAAAAATAGAACATGTGCTATTCTTGTCCGCAATAGCGGACAAGAATATGCATATTCTCTTAGTGCCGGCAATGTGCGGTCCGCAAAATGCGGAACGCACATTGCCACTGTCCGTGTTTTGCGGATCCGTGGATCCGCAAAACACACACGGATGTGTGAATGGACCCTAAAAGGAGTTTTCCAGAATGGCCATTAATCAAGATCTGTAATGAAGTATATGGCCATTAATATCACCACCTGGTGCACTTAAAGGGGTATTCCAGTAGGTAAAAGTTATCCTCTAAACTATCAGATTGGTGGGGGTTCTACCACTGGGACCCCCAACCGACTGCAAGAACGGGGGCCCCATACCCCTGCTGCCCCCCTGAAATGACTGGAACAGCCGATCGCACATGCGTGTAGCCACTCCATTCATTTCTTAGGAGTTCT
The DNA here is from genome assembly GCF_905171765.1 of Bufo bufo. NCBI lineage: Eukaryota > Metazoa > Chordata > Amphibia > Anura > Bufonidae > Bufo > Bufo bufo. The sequence goes on along the minus strand of NC_053391.1, from coordinate 346,304,837 downwards.
GGAGATAGCCAAGTACAGCGTTCTCCTATCCCCGAAACTCCTACAGAAATGAAGCTAGCAGGCACGAGCAAGTGTAACCAACCACTCCAGTCATTTCAGGGGAGCAGCAGGGGGACTGCAAGGGGTACGGGACACCCGTTTTTGTGATCGGTGAGGGGCCCAGCAGTAGGACCCCCACCGATCTGATAGCTTTCTCTTATCCTGTGGATAGGGGATAACTTTTACCTCCCGGAATACCCCTTTAAATACATATAGAACCATAACTGCCACGGCTGCCAAGAAAAAGAAGTTTATTCTTTATGTAAATGAGCTGGCACGTGCTCCTGAGTGGGTGCCACCTCCTCAACCGACAGCTGTACAAATCTCATACGTCACTGTGTAACCACACACATGGTCAGAGCGGTATTTACTCAGGAGATGGAGAGCACATGCCAGGCTGGGCACTGCGCGAGTGTTGTGCCCTCTTCAATGTTTACCTGCACGCGGTCTACAATGTAGTAATTATAGCTGCTCGTCCCATTCTCCTGGCTATTGATGACCTATCAGAGGAGCGGGGTGCTGTATGAGGAGATCACCGCTGCTGACCTATAGACATGCAGCAGTGGACAGGAAGAGAGACGGCACGTGCGCACAGTCTTCCCGGCACACTGATGACCTATCCTGAGTAGTAAAAGCCCGGACAACCTTTTTAAATAGCAAGTAAGTTTTATGCTCCAAAACGCGTTGTCACAGAGGTTATTAATAGAGGATTTGCTTCAAGAGGTTTCAGGAAACTGTTGGATGCCGAATTCTTGCACCCCCACCGCCCCTACTTTTTATCCATATCATAAAAACGGACATACCCTTTAATGACCGTATACCAGACTTATACCTTCAATGTGTGATCAAAGCAATCTGACCACCGGAATCCCTGTCAACCAGTGGGAAGTGGGGCTGTGCCCCCCGAGTACATGCAGATGGAAGGCTCTGTGTCAGGTACTGTGCGGGTTCCATGGATCTGACACTACCATTTGCACACCTGGAAAAGGATAAATCCAGACAACCCTCTAAGGCCTCTTTCACACTTGCGTTGTCCGGATCCGTTGTGCACTCCACTTGCCGGAGGTGCCCGCCGGATCCGTAACACCGCAAGTGAACTGAAAGCATTTGACGACGGATCGGTCTTCAAAATGCGTTCAGTGTTACTATGGCAGCCAGGACGCTATTAAAGTCCTGGTTGCCATAGTAGTAGTGGGGAGCGGGGGAGCGGTATACTTACAGTCCGTGCGGCTCCCGGGGCGCTCCAGAATGACGTCAGAGCGCCCCATGCGCATGGATGAGTGATCCATGCGACACGTCATCCATGAGCGTGGGGCGCCCTGACGTCACTCTGGAGCGCCTGGGGAGCCGCACGGACGGTAAGTATACTGCTCCCCGCTCCCCACTACACTTCACCATGGCAACCAGGACTTTAGCGTCCTGGCAGCCATGGTAACCATTCAGAAAAAGCTAAACATCGGATCCGGTAATGCGCCGAAACGACGTTTAGCTTAAGGCCGGATCCGGATCAATGCCTTTCAATGGGCATTAATTCCGGATCCGGCCTTGCGGCAAGTGTTCAGGATTTTCGGCCGGAGCAAAAAGCGCAGCATGCTGCGGTATTTTCTCCAGCCAAAAAACGTTCCGTTCCGGAACTGAAGACATCCTGATGCATCCTGAACGGATTTCTCTCCATTCAGAATGCATTAGGATAATCCTGATCAGGATTCTTCCGGCATAGAGCCCCGACGACGGAACTCTATGCCGGAAGACAAGAACGCAAGTGTGAAAGAGCCCTAAATCGAGCTGCCATGAAGAACGGGTTAGTGCCTACCTGCCAGATCCCGTTCTCCTGGCCGGGTTCTATTTTCACGTCACGTTGGCAACACTTGCTCCAGCCCATCACTGACCTTTTCAGATACACTGCTGAGGCCAGTGATTGGCTGCAGCAGTGATGTCACATGTTGTCGACATGACTTCATGCCCAGACAGGAGAACTGGAGGGGAACCGCAGGATCTGACAGGTAAGCACTTTCTTGCAGTTTGATCCAAAGGGTTGTACACTTTCATCCTAAAACTGGACTATCCCTTAGTTAAAGGGGTCATCCAACCCAAAAATACCCCCCTAAATGCCCGGGCCTTTCACACAGATTGTACTTCTTTCGCTCCCCAGCTACCGCTTCGCTTCTGATAGCCGCACGGCGGCGGCTGCTGCTGCATGTCCCTGTCGCACGGATCAAAACATCAGGCAACAGGGGGAGCAGCCAATAGCAGGCGGGGACGCTTACCAGTCGCTCCAGCGTCACCTGCGATGCTAGGAAGGCCAGCGAGATGCAGCGGCGGCCGTGCGGGCATCACGGAGGCACACGTGTGCAAGCGTTAGTACGGATCCGCAGGCTGTTCCCCCGCTAATGTGAAAGTAGCCACAGTGCTTGGTATTGGTGCCACCCCATTAGTAAATCTGCCCCATGTTATGCACCAGGCTCACCACACCACGCTAAACTGGGTTTTTTCTGCTGGGCACTACTGCCACGCAAGTTTCCTGGCGCAATATAAGAAAGCAGCACCAAATGTAGTGTGCACCACTGACAGGAATAAGAACGCCAATGTGAACAACGCCCTAGACACCGCTGTGTGTGAGAAGCGGCCAGTGTACATTACACAGCACTGCTCACAATCCTGACTGGAAAACAGTAAAATGTCCTCCAGGTAATAAGGACACAGCGGTAATGGACTGCACCGGCCACCAGCACAGTCTGTACCAACTCCTGCAAATGACACAGCACTAAACCTAACCCACACAGCTCACGTCAGCGGGAAACCGGCGACACTGTCATCTCTGCTCCGCTACCTTTAGCGCCGAGCTCCGTCCCCCGGGCTGCGCACATCTCCCGGGCTCTTCCTGCCTGCTGTCAGTGTGCCCAATGCCCTGCCTGCTGTCACCCATCGCTACCGCAGCACCCCTATCCGCCCAATCCGCGCCCGCACACCGTCTGACTCCGCCCACTGCAGGCGCCAGCCAATTACACCTGCTCCTAGCGACAGAGGCTTGACGCGCTCAGAGCAGGGGGAGGTTTGTGGTGAGGCGGTGGAAGGGCAGACGGCGACGCTCCGAGCCGCAGCACATACACGTCCGCTGCTGTGACATTCCGCGTGTGCTGGCGAAATAACACCTGTAACCTACAGCCATTACTGCTGTGTGTAGAAGGAGGTCAACCTGGAGAAGACCTACAGCCATTACTGCTGTGTGTAGAAGGAGATCAACCTGGAGAAGACCTACAGCCATTACTGCTGTGTGTAGAAGGAGATCAACCTGGAGAAGACCTACAGCCATTACTGCTGTGTGTAGAAGGAGGTCAACCTGGAGAAGACCTACAGCCATTACTACTGTGTGTAGAAGGAGATCAACCTGGAGAAGACCTACAGCCATTACTACTGTGTGTAGAAGGAGGTCAACCTGGAGAAGACCTACAGCCATTACTACTGTGTGTAGAAGGAGGTCAACCTGGAGAAGACCTACAGCCATTACTGCTGTGTGTAAAAGGAGGTCAACCTGGAGAAGACCTACAGCCATTACTACTGTGTGTAGAAGGAGGTCAACCTAGAGAAGACCTACAGCCATTACTGCTGTGTGTAGGTGGTCAACCTGGAGAAGACCTACAGCCATTACTGCTGTGTCTAGGAGGTCAACCTAGAGAAGACCTACAGCCATTACTATTGTTTGTAGAAGGAGGTCAACCTGGAGAAGACCTACAGCCATTACTGCTGTGTCTAGGAGGTCAACCTAGAGAAGACCTACAGCCATTACTGCTGTGTGTAGAAGGAGGTCAACCTGGAGAAGCATGGCGAATAACTGAAGCCGCAGCAAACCACTCACATAGCGTAGACTAGAGTTTGCTTTTTGACAGACAAGAATTTTCTAATGGAAAACAATATAGTGGGAAGCTGGAAAAAAAAATATCCAAAAGGGGAATGAAAACCCGCAATTCCACCACAGTTGTCTTGGTTTTGTGTTCATGACGCTCGCTATGCAGTAAAACTGACCTGTTTTACATCATTAATGCTGAAAAAAATGAGTTAAAACTGAAAAAAAAAAAAATCTTTTCATCACAATATTCTGACCCCCATAACTTATATAACAGAGCTGTGTGAGGACTTATTTTTTGGGGAAGATCTGTAGTTTTTTTATACCATTTTGGACTTTTAAAACTTTTTATTAAATTTTATTGGGGAGTTGAATTGACAAAAAAAAGGCAAATCAGCCGTTTAGATTTTATTTCCGCTACGCCATTCACAACATAGAAACATAGAATGTGTCAGCAGATAAGAACCATTTGGCCCATCTAGTCTGCCCAATATACTGAATACTATGGATAGCCCTTGGCCCTATCTTATATGAAGGATGGCCTTATGCCTATCCCATGCATGCTTAAACTCCTTCACTGTATTTGCAGCTACCACTTCTGCAGGAAGGCTATTCCATGCATCCACTACTCTCTCAATAAAGTAATACTTCCTGATATTACTTTTAAACCTTTGACCCTCTAATTTAAAACTATGTCCTCTTGTAGCAGTTTTTCTTCTTTTAAATATTCTCTCCTCTTTTACCTTGTTGATTCCCTTTATGTATTTAAACGTTTCTATCATATCCCCTCTGTCTCAGTGGCGTTGCAAATGGGGTGCGGACCGCACCGGGTGACACCATTGATGGGAGGACACCAGGGCCGGCATTTACGAGTCATTTGTATTGCCGTCCTCAGGAGAGGGAAAGATGTGTCTGGGATTCAAACCCACGACCTTCTGTATCAGAGGCAAAGCCCTGCGATGCAGCCTCTTCCTGCATCCCGCCCTGTATGTTCAAATATGGAGTCAGTGCTTGTGTATTCTAATTTAGCCTTTCAGAAAAGTTTCTGCTGGGATTTGAACTCACAACCTTCTGTATCAGAGGCAAAGCTCTTAACCACACAGCCATAAGAGCAGCATTGCTACTGACTGAAAAAATATGAGACTTCTACTGTTATAGCTGGCTAAGTGTACATCTATACACATGACAGCTGCCCCAACACACCCAGCACTGTTATATCTCTATATGACTGCTGTCCCAGCACGCTCAGCTCTGCTATATCTCTATATATGATAGCTGCCCCAGCACACCCAGCTCTGCTACATCTAATACACATGACAGCTGCACCAGCACACTCAGCTCTACTATATCTCTATATATGACAGCTGCCCAGCAAACCCAGCTCTGCTACATCTATACACATGACAGCTGCCCAGCACACTCAGCTCTGCTATATCTCTATATATCTATCTACTGTATAGCAATACTTAGAGATATATAGATGTAGCAGAGCTGGGTGTGCTGGGGCAGCTGTCATGTGTATAGATGTAGCAGAGCTGGGTGTGTTTGGGCAGCTGTCATGTGTATAGATGTAGCAGAGCTGAGTGTGCAGGGGCAGCTGTCATGTGTATAGATGTAGCAGAGCTGAGTGTGCAGGGGCAGCTGTCATGTGTATTAGATGTAGCAGAGCTGGGTGTGCTGGGCAGCTATCATATATAGAGATATAGCAGAGCTGAGTGTGCTGGGACAGCTGTTATGTGTATAGATGTAGCAGAGCTGGGTGTGTTAGGGCAGCTGTCATGTGTATAGATGTACACTTAGCCAGCTATAACAGTAGAAGTCTCATATTTTTTTAGTCAGTAGCAATGCAGCTCTTATGGCTGTGTGGTTAAGTGCTTTGCCTCTGATACAGAATGTCATGGGTTCGAATCCCAGCAGAAACTTTTCTGAAATACAGGCTAAATTAGAATACACAAGCACTGACTCCATATATGGACATACAGGGCGGGACACAGGAAGAGGCTGCATCGCATCGCTGACATGGAGGTAAGTATAAGTGTTTATTTTTTTAATACCCAACTGTTACTGCCATGGGGGGAGCGGGAGGCACTTGATACTGGCACATGGGGGGAGGGGGGTTGGCACCTGATACTGGCATATGGGGGGGAGATGGCATGACACTATGATACTGGGACATGGGGGGAGAGAGGCACTTGATACTGGCACTTTTTTTGGGGGGGGAGAGGCACTTGATACTGGCACTTTTGGGGGGGGAGATGGCACTATGATACTGGGACATGGGGGGAGAGAGGCACTTGATACTGGCACTTTTGGGGGGGGGGAGATGGCATGGCACTATGATACTGGGACATGGGGGGAGATGGCATGGCACTATGATACTGGGACATGGGGGGGAGGAGAGAGGCACTTGATACTGGCACTTTTTTGGGGGGGAGATGGCATGGCACTATGATACTGGGACATGGGGGGGAGAGGTACTTGATACTGGCACGTGGGGGGGGGTTAGCACTTAATACTGGCACATGGGTGGGTTTGGCACTATGATACTGGCACATGGGGAGGAGGAGAGGCACTTGATACTTGCACTTTATTTTGGGGGGGGGGGAGATGGCACTATGATACTGGGACATGGGGGGGAAGAGAGAGGCACTTGATACTGGTGGGAAGGAGAGAGGCACTTGATACTGGCACATTGGGGGGGTAGATGGCACTATGATACTGGGACATGTGGGGGGGGGAGAGAGGCACTTGATACTGGCACATGATGGGGGCATCTATGGGGACACTTACTGGCACATTATTGGGGGGCATTATGGGGGACACTAGGCCGGCAGCCTATCAGAGGCCGGACACTGAGGGCATCTACTGGGGCACTATATATGGGGCATTTTATACTGGTACATTATGGGGGGCACTAGCAGGAAGGGGGGAGAGGAGCACTATGGGGGAATTTACTGGGGGCACTATATAGGGGTATTTTATACTGGGACATTATGGGGGCACTATGGGGACATTAGCTCAACTGGGGGCATTACAAGGGGGTATTTTGTGCCCTGTCACATTAAAAGGAGAATTATTTCTACTGGGGGGGGGGCATTATGGTGGGCTTTATTACTCCCCTATGGTATGACCCCCTAGTAGCAGCACCAGCCTCTCCCTGCTCTGCTATTCCTCTGCCCTTTCTCCAAATCCTTATTATGAAATCTTTCTCATTAGGATAAAGCACATCAGCTCCACCGAGCCCCCGGCCAAGTGTTGAAGTGGTGTCCGAGATCCCCAAGGGCCAAGCCAAGTAACTGTAAGTTTTCATGTGAAATATGTTTGTTATACACATATAGCCTACACTGTGCCACACATTATACAGTATACCACTACACTGTGTAGTCTGTTCTATAAGCACCATTGTTTTGTGGTGGCGGACAGAAAATAATCTGGAAGTGCCCCTCCCGAGACCAGGCTCTGACTGCTAGGGGGGGTCTGCTGAGCTAACGGATGCCCCCTATGGCAGTAGCACCACCATAGCCCCCATATATGGCAAAAAAATTATTGCTTCGGGGAGGGGGGGTGACACCAGCCCTAGCAACGCCACTGCTCTGTCTCGTCTCTGGAATAAATATTTTTATATATTAAAGGGGTTCTCCGGGTTCAGGGCTGCACCTGGATATAAGCTGTTCTTCATTCATTGACTACATCACCACAACAGAGCATATCCTTGCTGTGTTTGTGCCGGTGACATACCAGGCTTCCAGCACTATGCTCAGTGGAGCCTTCCGCCTAGCAGTGAGCCGGTGATGTCACTGACACAGGTGGGCGGTCTATAGCACTGCCTTAGGATATACTATAGTATGGCAAATGCGCCGATGCTCCACTCATATGTAGTCAATGAATGAAGAAGAGCTTTAATAGTACGGGCATTTTCGGGACACAGCAGTGCCTATGATGTTTATTTTTATTTTGTGGAAAGGGGATGATTTGAATTTTTTATATATTTTTTTTTCATATTATTAAAACTTTTTTGTAGGCTTTCCAGGGAACCCCAACATGCAATCATTGCAGTCATTTCTATTCAGTAACAGGTTTGAAGAACCCCAGCGATGGGAGTGAATTAAAAGGGTTTTCCAGGATTTTTTTTTACTGATGACTTATCCTCTGGATAGGGCATCAGTATCTGACATCCAGGACGCCCACCAACCAGCTGTTTGAGAAAGCAGCGGTGCTCACAGCTCACCAAGCACAGTGCGGTACATTGTATAGTGGCCGTGCTTGGTGTTGCTCAGCTTCATTCACGTGAATGGGGCTGAGCTGCTCCTAGGCCATGTGAAACATGAACATGTCATCACTCAGCTTAGGAAAAGCAGAGAGAAGGTCGCTGAGCTACTGCGAGCACTGCTGCCTTCTCAAACAGCTGATCGGTGGGGTCCTGGGTGTCCAACCCCCACCGATCACATACTGATGACCTATCCTGAGGACACATGCATTCAACTCGCTTGTGTGTGTCTGGCCTAAGGCTCCTGTGCCGAGTCGTAAACTGCTGCCCCCTCAGAGGCAGTTCAGCCGCCATCTGAGGCGAGATTCTCATTTTGCCTCATGGCTAATACGGCCCTGCCCACCCCCATTCACTTTAAAGGGGTTGTTCACCCCTGGGGCCTTTGTAACAGGACTCCCCCCACCAGCGTGGCCAGACCCATGGTGGTAATCATACTTGATCCCCTTTACTGGGTTCCAGCTCCATCTCTGCTCCCCAAGTTCTTCAGGTCCCTGCATCAACACCCATGAGTCACCCATGCTTCACATGACCAGTGAACTCACACATAGGTGACTAGTCACTGCTGTGGCCAGTCATTGGCTGCAGAGGCCACATGACCCGTGTTAAAACTGATACAGTGGGGCAAAAAAGTATTTAGTCAGCCACCAATTGTGCAAGTTCTCCCACTTAAAAAGATGAGAGAGGCCTGTAGTTTTCATCATAGGTATACCTCAACTATGAGAGACCTTGATGCAGGGACCTGAGAAAAAAAAATCCTGAAAATCACATTGTCTGATTTTTAAAGAATTTATTTGCAAATTATGGTGGAAAATAAGTATTTGGTCAATAACAAAAGTTCATCTCAATACTTTGTTATATACCCTTTGTTGGCAATGACAGAGGTCAAACGTTTTCTGTAAGTCTTCACAAGGTTTTCACACACTGTTGCTGGTATTTTGGCCCATTCCTCCATGCAGATCTCCTCTAGAGCAGTGATGTTTTGGGGCTGTCGCTGGGCAACACGGACTTTCAACTCCCTCCAAAGGTTTTCTATGGGGTTGAGATCTGGAGACTGGCTAGGCCACTCCAGGACCTTGAAATGCTTCTTACGAAGCCACTCCTTCGTTGCCCGGGCGGTGTGTTTGGGATCATTGTCATGCTGAAAAACCCAGCCACGTTTCATCTTCAATGCCCTTGCTGATGGAAGGAGGTTTTCACTCAAAATCTCACGATACATGGTCCCATTCATTCTTTCCTTTACACGGATCAGTCGTTCTGGTCCCTTTGCAGAAAAACAGCCCCAAAGCATGATGTTTCCACCCCCATGCTTTAGAGTAGGCATGGTGTTCTTTGGATGCAACTCAGCATTCTATCCCCTCCAAACATGACGACTTGAGTTTTTACCAAAAAGTTCTACTTTGGTTTCATCTGACCATATGATATTCTCCCAATGCGCTTCTGGATCATCCAAATGCTCTCTAGCAAACACTTCAGACGGGCCCGGACATGTACTGGCTTAAGCAGGGGGACACATCTGGAACTGCAGGATTTGAGTCCCTGGTGGCGTAGTGTGTTACTGATGGTAGCCTTTGTTACTATGGTCCCAGCTCTCTGCAGGTCATTCACTAGGTCCCCCTGTGTGGTTCTGGGATTTTTGCTCACCGTTCTTGTGATCATTTTGATCCCACGGGGTGAGATCTTGCGTGGAGCCCCAGATCAAGGGAGATTATCAGTGGTCTTGTAGGTCTTCCATTTTCTAATAATTGCTCCCACAGTTGATTTTACACCAAGGTGCTTGCCTATTGCAGATTCAGTCTTCCCAGCCTGGTGCAGTAATACAATTTTGTTTCTGGTGTCCTTCGACAGCTCTTTGGTCTTGGCCATAGTGGAGTTTGGAGTGTGACTGTTTGAGGTTGTGGACAGGTGTCTTTTATACTGATAACAAGTTCAAACAGGTGCCATTAATACAGGTAACGAGTGGAGGACAGAGGAGCCTCTTAAAGAAGTTACAGGTCTGTGAGAGACAGAAATCTTGCTTGTTTGTAGGTGACCAAATACTTATTTTACCGAGGAATTTACCAATTAATTCTTTAGAAATCCTACAATGTGATTTCCTGTATTCTTTCCCCCCATTCTGTCTCTCATAGTTGAGGTGTACCTATGATGAAAATTACAGGCCTCTCTCATCTTTTTTAGTGGGAGAACTTGCACAATTGGTGGCTGACTAAATACTTTTTTGCCCTACTGTACTTCAGATCTTTGGAAAGCATATAAAAGTACAATAAGGACCCATACTGAAATATGGTCATGTGCATAAGTCTTTTAAGGGGTTTTCTGGTACTTTCATATTGACAGAGTAGCCTCCAGATAGGCCATCAATATCTACTCAGTGGTGGTCTAAAACCCTGCATGCCCGCTGATCGGCTCTGTAGTAGTTCCAACGCCAAAACTACACAGCTCTGTCCATTTTGTACTGGATACTGCAGTGCTGCTTCGCAGTTCTACTCTCTCGTACCATCTGTCAACGGTTGTGAAATAATGCTACTACATGCTGATCGGTCGGGTTGCCAAGGAAAAAGGGATGCCCAGCAGATATCATGCACTGGTGCTATTCTAATTAGCAGGATCTGTGGACAATATCCTTTGGGCATCAGTCAGTTGCTTGGTAACCCTACAGGGCAGTGTGCAGCAGCATCTTAGGAAGTACACCTGGTCAACACCGTAAAATTGCACTTACTCTCTCACCCAATCTGACCTTAACATGGAGAGACACAACTGCATGCCAAGGCAACTACTTGCATGGGTCACATTAATTACAACAGAACCCATGCATGATACTTACTGCCCATCATATGTGGCTTTGACAATTGTACCACCCATTGTGCAGTTGTCTCTGTTCAGACTGGGCGGTAGAGTATCCCTTAATACAGACTACTGCTCAGTATACTCGTAATTCATTACAGTGGTCCCTCAAGTTACAATATTAATTGGTTCTAGACGACCATTGTATTTTGAAACCATTGTATATTGAGTAATTTGTTCCAAAGCCCCAAAATATCATCCAAGATAAGAGAAAATGAAGATTTAATAAAAATAAGCAGATAGCTAAGACAGATAAAACAAGTCCTTACATATAACGGTCAGGAAAAGCTGCTAACTAGCATCTAATACAGCTATTTTACCAGAAAAGTAGCCTTGATTGGTTGAGTCTGAGGCATTGTATGTTGAGTCTAGCTTCAACTTAGGATAGGTCAGAAAAGACTATTGTATGTTGAAAATATTGTATCCTGAGGCCACTGTATCTTGAGGGATCACTGTATTATAGTTCTAGATATTAGTTCCATATAAAATATTTCCAAATCAGAGTCATAACATACCTTTCTCAGATGTTCTTAGATCTATGGATACATTGTTTTCTTCAAGATTATCTGTCAGAGTCACACTGTTCAAGAAGAAGCTGCTAAGGTTTGGAAGGCTTCTTCGCCAATACTTGCGCAGCCAGATGAACTGTGGAGATGGGAGTCCAGGAAGCCTTCCTAGTCAAGATAACAAATGTGTCATTTATGAATCAAGTAATATGTTCTGCTAATAGCTCTACCAATGTCAATCAGCGGTACTTTTACTCTTTATATAAATATAGTACATCCATAAATTGTGAGCATGTGACATTTTTAATGTATGCCTATATGTCAGAAACTGTTCTTTCCCTAGAAAGCTGGGTATACACAAAACATTTTTCCTGTGGTTTTCATACAGACTGCAGTGGACTTGCCACAGTTCTAAAATTGCAGAAAAAAATGTGGAAAAAGAATCTGTCTAATGTGTAGCCCTAGACTATGAAGGGTGTGATCTTCTCATATCGCTTTCCCAGTCTGGTGAAAGATCAAGAGAAGCAAGCTATATTCACGAGTTCTAGGAATAACAGCAGTTTGTAACGCTTCGGTGTGGAAGGGAAACACCACACCGAGCATAAGAGGGAAGGGGGGAACAGGGAATCAAGCCTGAGAACTAAGGAAGGAAGATGGACACCTCCTAGTAAAACCCCAACCAAAATCCTGACTGACTATCAGTATGAACAGACCCCAGAGGTAGGTGTGTTCATACACAGGAATACCTAGAATCCTATCTAGCCCTATATGACCCTGGTACTAATGGCAGGGACAAGACTACCTGTTCCTCCAAAAGGACGAACAGAAGTCTGCCTCAGGTCTGATACAAACAATAGGGAAATGCAACACACAGAACCCCCAAAAAATACAAAAGGGAAAGTAAAGACTTAACTTCAAAGGAGCAATGGAATCACAGAATTCCACACACCAGCAATCCAAAACTGAAACTGAAGCTATAGACCGCACAGCATTGTGGGAGAAGCAACTATAAATAAGGAAGGTTAAATGACCACATTAGCAACACCTGAGGCAAGGGGTGTGGCCATACCAGAAACAACACAGACGCCTATTGATCCACAGGGAAAACCTGTCAGATCAAACCACGTGTTGCCAGTCTCACCGATCTCCTGCCACCTGTCGCGGGAACGTCCGTGACAGCAATAGACCTTCACCCCAGTTGCTAGGGAAGCTAGTGGCTTAATGCCGGACAGAAATTGAATTTTTGTGTGTTTTACTCCTATGTATATGTTTGTTCACACATTTTGTATTAGGTGGGAAAACTGGATGAGGCATGTGGGAGGGGCATAAAGCAGTATTGAAAGAAATGTTTTTTTAGCCACATGAAACCTCAAAAATTGGATCTAGTGGTGGGATGATTGTTGATGCCTCCTGCTCATGCCAGTTATTGCCACTTGTCACAAACTGAGAGACTTTGGTTTATCGCAGATTGCTACGTGTTCAGGCCAGGATGTTAGCACTGTTTAACGTTTAGTGTCCAGGTGGTTGGGAGAACGGCACACTGGAATACCAACAAGAGGTGATTGGATCATCTCATCAGAAGAATGGAACACAGTGATACATTCTGTCCTGCAAGTGAAATTAGATGTCACAGCGCAAGCCTAGGGCGGCAAACAGTCTATACACAAACCATCAGAAGGCATGTGTACAACATTAGGCTATGAGCCAGACATCTAGCTACAGATATTCCATTGACTTCACACCACCGCTTTCAAAGACTATCATGGTGCACAGCAAAACTGCAATGGAGGCTGGAAAGGAGGTTTATTCTTGTCAGCAATGAGTCCCGCTTTTGTCTAAGATTCAATGATAGCCAGAGATTGGCCTGGAGGCCACATAGGCAACGCCCTGTAGAGTATTTCTGTGTGTGGCGCGCCGCGCTCATACTCGATACTGAATAAACTGAGATGTTTCAAATAGTTTGTTTCCATTTTTTTTATCATCTGCAAATCATTAACATGTCTATCAATGCTGTGATTTCCATAATTCCAGGACTTTTCCTTCTTGGTGTTGCAAATTCAATGTTGAGGAGTGTACAAAAAGATTTAAAAGGGACACGTGATTTATTTTTTCAACAAGTAGAGCACACATCACAACTGACTGTCATACATATGCAATTGTCCACCTACCCCAGAAGAAACAATATCTTCATACTGATGAATTGATCCAACCACTGACACCAAATTTTACAACATTGACCGCCATTTACAAACTGACCGCCATTTACACATGCATCCGGTTCGGTTCCCTTAATATCATTGGGGGACAGAATTATTGGAAATTCAAAATAATCCCTTAAAAATACAAGTCCAAAAAGGGGATAAATTATACCTGAAAAGGAGCTGAAATCTTTCACTAGAGCCAAAAGTGAAGCCAGGGAAGGACCATTATCCTCAAGATACACCAAGGTATACTCAGCATATTATGAGACTTTTTCAACTGTAGGAATTCCATGTATATCCCAGATTGTCATATTGCCAGAAGTTCCATCGCTAACCCAAACAAATAAGAGGGGACAATCTTGCCTTTCCCTAGTAATAAGGGTTCTGAGATGTCTATATTTGACCAAATCTTATCAGCAGTGACCTGCCTCAGCCAGTGTCTGGCACTGCACATCCACTGCATCAGTCGGTGCTTGACACTCCAAGCCATTTCCTGGCAGTGGACCAGAGAGTGGAGATCAGTGTGGGCAGCGACAGAATTTCTGTAGAGAAAATCACCCCCACCACCACCACTACTACCAACACACATTTATCCAATTTTTTTTTTATATTCTTGCACAGTTTTTTGGACTGAGGAGGTTTAACTGCAGGAGGAAAAGAGAAATGATAAATACTTAACAACCTTTGTTCTGAGGCTGCTTCCCTAAAGATATTTGGATCACGCGCATACTACTGTTGAGAAGCAGCCACTAAAAATGCTGTAGGTGAAATAACATTGCATGGACATTCAAAGAGAGAGCAGCTAGCTACTAACAAGGGGGTTGTAATCAGGTTATATAAATGGGATCTTTCTCATCCTCCACTCTTTTGTTTGAATAAGTTTTTTAATCATAGCTTTAACTATACCACATTAGCAGCCATGTGTCACTGGTATTTATTTGAAACCCTTGCTAGCATTTCATATTCAGAAACATATACGGTAATTCAAATGTCTGACTGTACATAGCATTTCCACTTACCGTGAAGGGTCTTAACGCCCTCAGAAGATTTCCAACTTGTATCCATGTCGAAAAATCCAGGGTCGATTTATAAAATCATAAGATGTGGTAAAAGTAAAACATTTCTTGCCTTCACAAAAAAGTCAAAGATCAAATAGGCCCCCAATTTTTGGGGGCCAGGGCGTAAAAGCAAAGACAAGTATGCACTTGACTGTACACAACTTTCACAGAGACTGCTCAGTACCCTCCTGTCTCAGAGAAGATAAATAAAAGGAAACTGCTGCAGATAGTCAGGACGCTATTAACCTCTCAGCTGCTCAAGAACTCCACAAGCATTTGTAGAACATGAAGATCTACGCCCTGGAAAAACGCCTGCATTTCTATACCACCACACCAACAGTACTGAAATTATTAAAGCACTTAATTTACAGAACGATATAAGGATTTCTGTAAATGGTGCTTCCGATTTATATTTATTCGTTATGGAGTCTGCTTTCTATTTGGCCTTTTTGCAAACCGTCTAGTGTTGAGCTAACCTGCAATTTGCAAGTTCAGCGTTCAGTTCGGACCATAACGAAATTCTATGACGGTATGCACCACGAAAGACTATAACAGGCATTCCGTATTGCATTGCGTCATAATAGAAGTCTATGCTGGCCCAACTCTGAGACCCGCACCTATCTCCAGAATGGACCCCTGAAAGTGAAGGAGGGTACACCATGCATGAGTGCCCACCCTCATGAATAGAGGGCAGCCATGCATGCATGGTACCTTCAACGGCTCCACCTCTGAAACCCACACCTATCTGACATTGGTGGCATATCCTACCAATATCATGCTCAAAAGAAAGAAAAAAAAGTTAGCCACTGTCGATTCTCACCACAACAATTCACCGGAGTGGCCTCTGGGCCTGTGATCACTGGTGGTGCTCAGCCATTACATCCATATTCAATTCCATAAGAAGAAAGAAGCGGCACACTCCACTTATGCAAAATCGCTGTCCTTTATTGGTCCATACATATCCTAGCAATATGCCACCAATGACTCACATGAGACAACCCCTTTGTTTTCCAAGTTATGTAAAAAAAAAAAAAAAACACACTATAAATCTGATGGTCAGAAATATACAGTATAAATAAGATAAGCAATTTTAAGCAAAAAAAGATTATATTTACTCATGTACCTAGTTCTGTTCTGGCCCTTTGTTGACATGCAGTTGCAGAGCTGTAGGGGCATGTAACAACAATCTCTGAGGTTTTCCTCATGAATATTTGTGGGTGTCAACAAAGACTGCCTGTCTCCTACCCCTGCTCTGCAAAGGGAGGTAATAAAAGTGCTGCCCTGTCTGCAGTCTGACTGCTGAGATATTCATGTACAGTCAGGTCCATAAATATTGGGACATCGACACAATTCTAACATTTGTGGCTCTATACACCACCACAATGGATTTGAAATGAAACAAGCAAGATGTGCTTTAACTGCAGACTGTCAGCTTTAATTTGAGGGTATTTACATCCAAATCAGGTGAACGGTGTAGGAATTACAACAGTTTGCATATGTGCCTCCCACTGTTTCAACACAAAAAATTAGTTTGTGTCATGTGACCACGGAGCGGGAGTGAAGTGCTTGCTATTACTCATGGCTCCGTGGTCACCTGCCGGCCCGCGTGAACTATAACCTGACGCTGAGTGACATCAGGATGACAGTGCAGCGTGCGGAGAAGAAGATGGACGAGCTGTGGAGCGGCGCCCCTACAGGAGAGGTAAATATTTTATTTCACTGGCGCTGGGGACATGGCTAGGAGGGAGAGATGGTGGCACTGGGGGACAGCTGGTGGCACTGGGGGCAAGCTGGTGGCACTGGGGGCAAGCTGGTGGCACTGGGGGACAGTTGATAGCATGGAGGGCAAGCTGATGGCACTGGGGGACAGCTGATGGCACTGAGGGGGAATCTGGTGGCACTGGGGGGAAGCTGGTGGCACTGAGGGGGCAGCTGATGTCACTGAGGGGGCATCTGATGGCACTAGGGAGGGAGCCTGATGGCACTAGGGAGGGAGCCTGATTGCACTGGGTGAAAGCTGATGGCACTGAAGGGGCAGCTTATGGCACTAGGTGGCAGCTGATGGCACTAGAGGGGGAAGCTGGTGGCACTGGGGGGGAAGCTAGTGGCACTGGGGGGGCAGCTGATGGCACTGGGGGGGCAGCTGATGGCACTAGGGGGCAGCTGATGGCACTTGGGGGCAGCTGATGGCACTGAGGGGGCAGCTGATGGCACTGAGGGGGCAGCTGATAGTACAGTAACATAGTTTGTTAGGCCGAAAAAAAACATCTGTCCATCCAATTCAGGCTGAGTAAGGCAAAAAAAAAAAAAACATGACGTAGAAGCCAATTTTCCTCATGTAAAGGGGAAAAAATTCCTTCCCGACTCCAATCAGGCAATCAGATAACTCCCTGGATCAACAACTGATCTCTAGTAACTATAGCCTGTAATATTATTACACTCCAGAAATACATCCAGGCCCCTCTTGAACTCTTTTAGTGAACTCACCATCACCACCTCCTCAGGCAGAGAGTTCCATAGTCTCACTGCTCTTACCGTAAAGAATCCTCTTCTATTTTTGTGTACAAACCTTCTTTCCTCGAGGCGCAGAGGATGTCCCCTCGTCACAGTCACAGTCCTGGGGAGATCTCTGTACTGACCCCTGATATATTTAAACATAGTTATTAGATCTCCCCTTAGGCTACTTTCACACTTGTGTTTACATTTTCCAGTATTGAGATCCGTCATAGGATCTCAATACCAGAGAAAAATGCTTCCGTTTTGTCCCCATTCATTGTCAATGGGGACAAAACGTAACTGAACAGAACGGAATGCTCCAAAATGCATTCTGTTCCATTTGGTTGCATTCCCATACCGGAGAGCAAACCGCCGCAAGCTGCGGTTTTCTTTCCGTCATGCGATGCAGAGCAAAACGGATCTGGCATGACCCGCAATGCAAGTCAATGGGGACGGATCAGTTTTCTTAGACACAATAGAAAACGGATTCATCCCCCATTGATTTTAGATGGCGTTCATGACGGATCCGTCATTGCTATGTTAAAGATAATACAATCAGACCCATTCATAACGGATGCAGATGATTGTATTATCAGTAACAGAAGCATTTTTGCTGATCCATGACGGATCAGGCAAAAACGCAAGTGTGAAAGTAGCCTTAGTCGACTTTTTTCTAAAGTGAATAACCCTAATTTTGATAATCTTTCAGGGTACTGTAGTCCACCCATTCCAGTTATTACTTTAGTTGCCCTCCTCTGAACCCTCTCCAGCTCTCCAGAACTGTACACAGTACTCCATGTGTGGTCTGACTTGTGATTTGTAAAGTGGTAGGACTATGTTCTCATCATGGGCATCTATGCCCCTTTTGATGCAACCCATTATCTTATTGGCCTTGGCAGCAGCTGCCTGACACTGGTTTTATAACTTAGTTTGCTGTTCACTAAAATTCCTAGGTCTTTTATCATGTTAGTGTTACCCAGTATATTACCATTTAGTATGTACTGGTGACTTGCATTATTCCTTCTTATGTGCATAACCTTACATTTGTCAGTGTTAAACCTCATCTGCCACTTCTCTTTTTAAATTTAACTTGTACAACATTTTCAGGCCCCTGAGAACTGTTGTCCAGTCCCAGAAACACCTTTGAAGGGAGTATATCACCTGGGATGCTTTTAGGAGCACTTCTACATGAATAGTACTGTCCCTACTCCTCCCATTTCACCTCTGTACTTCTGTAATACACGGAGAGGACTCATGAGCATGTGCTCAGAAAGTCCTCTCCATTATGTGCTCGTGGCTCATGAGTCCTCTCAGTGTATTACAGTGGGGCTTTGCTAGCACACACCTGGTCAACAGGGAAAGTATGAACATAGAAATTAGGCTTGAATGCCAACACATCTGTAGTGTACCTTCATATGTACTCACTAGGAGAATCGCTGATGCATGGGATCCAGTTGCATCAACTGTATTAAAATGTTGCACTTTTTGATACTGTACGCAAGAAAAAAAGATGAAATCCCCTTTTTTTCAGTAAATGACAGATATATGAAACTGTATAAGAAATTTTCATTTATCTATGTTTGGTGCTGTTAAATACCACATGTGGTGTGATATCCATGTAAAAGGCACTTCAGGTAGATTGTTTGAATCTTTTTATATATATATATATATATATATATATATATATATATATATATATTTATTATTTTAGCTACAAAGCATTTAACTATGAATAACACAAAAACCCAGCCTGGCTAGAAAAAGCTTTCCATATATCGTGTTCACCTGCACACAGCCATTTATTTGCAGTGCGTTGTCCTAGTCTTGGTGTGCAATGAAAGGGTTACACTTTGCATTCCTCAAGCTACTACAAAACCTTCCACAAGAGATTTAGAAGTTCCTCCCTCCCGGGAGCTTGGGAGTAAAGCTGAGGCCACCCATCCTAACTAATAAGGAAATTTCTGACCTTTGACTGCCAGCTCCAAAAATAGTAGCAGATGTTAAGATAACATGGGTACAAGCAATGATTTTTATAACAGACTAGACCGCAACGCACTGAAGATGCTTGTACAAATCCTTTCTAGAAATATTGAGGGAAGTTTTCTGAAGGAGCTGTGCGTCAGTCTCTGGATCAGTGCAGCAATGAGCTATATTATTTATCAGGTTACTTGCCTATTGAAGAATATGGCTCAAGCTTAATATAGCAAATGGTAGCGCCCCCTGCTGTCTGTCCTAGTGGTCCACCTTCTCCTGCCTTCAGAGGTAGACTAACATGCTTAGTAGCTTCCCTACTCCCTCCTTCTCCTGAAAGCTGTTGTAGTGATCTCATAGAGAAGCAGGGGAATTGGTCCAGATGTCTTTTAATCATTTATCCCTACTTCTAAATTCATAGAATTATTAAAGGATAACTGTCGTATATATATTTTTGGAGTATTGGATTGTGGTGATTAATATCTCCTTGGTGGCCCTATTTCCACTTTTCACTGTGTATTCAATTACCCCTTAATTCCACATTTTTGTTCCCTGTACTGCCTACTTTTACCTGTGCTTAAAATAGGGTTGCTAGGCATGGTCCGTCTATCTGTTGATAGACGGAGCACGCAGCGTGCAGGGTCACGTTACTGACAGCCAGGGACTGTAAGTAAATGATTAAAGCCTGGGCTGTGTGCACTTCTCCCTGTCCCTGCGCTTGGCAGACGCTCCCTCACTCAGCAGAGCTGGAGAATGCAGAGTTGAAGCAGCGCAGACCAGGGAAGGGAGATCTGCCATCTTCTCAGTGTATAAATGAAAGCAACATGTGGTAAGAGGACCCCTTTGTGCTGCAGGAGATTAACCCTTTAGGGGGAGGGCTCTGGTTACTGACACTTTTGGGGGGCTATTGTTACTGGCTAGTGAGGGCAGGCGGGATCAGCCTCAGGGTGAGGGGAGTGGCGGCCATCTTAACTGAAAAGTGAAATTGCAGTTTTATGCAGACTGTTTGCTAAGGGCTGAATCTTATTAAATATGGGGTAAGTCAGTCTAACAGTAACTGATTCTGGAATATCATGTTATTAGTAACTACATATATGAAAATTGAAATTCGGGTCTAAATGTGACAGTTATCCTTTAAGCTACATATGTCTCTAGACAGTGGAGAAGGAAATTGTGGGGGCATTAGATACCATAAGTATCTCTGGCTCTGTATGTGAAGGACTTTTTTCTATTCAGGAGAAGAAGGTGTTAACGAGCAAATTGCAATGCATGCTGGGAAACTCAGGTGCTTGATGAGCTGCTGCCCACCCACAGATAGGAAAGAAAGTCCTCCAGATAGGTGAGTAAAAGAGTTTTAAAAAGAGTTGTGAGGGATAAAGCACAATGAAATAGTATATTTTAGCCTCAGGCTGCTTCTGCTTCTCGTGGTGTTTCATGGGTGTCATTTTGTTTGCAACCAAATGTTATTTTACATCTATAGTGAAGTATTGAAAAGTCAACATACTGTACTTAGCATTTTGTTATGTGGTGTTTTTAGGGTCGGTGGTATTTTCTTTCCAAAGCATTTTTCCCAAAGGAAGGTGAAAAAAAGCACCAGAAAAAAATATCTACAAAATAAAAAATACATCTGAAAACAACTGAAACAATGTCACAAAAATGCTTGCAATTCATAGCATTTTTATGGGTGTTTAACCCCTTAAGGACTCAGCCCTATTTCACCTTAAGGACTTGGCCATTTTTTGCAAATCTGACCAGTGTCACTTTAAGTGCTGATAACTTTAAAACGCTTTGACTTATCCAGGCCGTTCTGAGATTGTTTTTTCGTCACATATTGTACTTCATGACACTGCTAAAATTGGGTCAAAAAAGTTAATTTTTTTGCATAAAAAAATACCATATTTACCAAAAATTTTGAAAAATTTGCAAATTTCAAAGTTTCAGTTTCTCTACTTCTGTAATACATAGTAATACCCCCAAAAATTTTGATGACTTTACATTCCCCATATGTCTACTTCATGTTTGTAGCATTTTGGGATTGATATTTTATTTTTTGGGGATGTTATAAGGCTTAGAAGTTTAGAAGCAAATCTTGAAATTTTTCAGAAATTTACAAAAACCAAATTTTTAGGGACCACAACAGGTCTGAAGTCACTTTGCGAGGCTTACATAATAGAAACCGCCCACAAATGACCCCATTCTATAAACTACACCCCTCAAGGTATTCAAAACTGATTTTACAAGCTTCGTTAACCCTTTAGGTATTGCACAAGAGTTATTGGCAAATGGGGATGAAATTTGAGAATTTCATTTTTTTGCCTAATTTTCCATTTTAATCCATTTTTTCCACTAACAAAGCAAGGGTTAACAGCTAAACAAGACTGTATCTTTATTGCCCTGACTCTGCCGTTTACAGAAACACCCCATATGTGGCCGTAAACTACTGTACGGGCACACAGTAGGGCGTAGAGTGAAAGGTGCGCCGTTTGATTTTTGGAGGGCTGATTTTGCTGGACTGTTTTTTTGACACCATGTCCCATTTGAAGCCCCCTGATGCACCCCTAGAGTAGAAACTCCATAAAAGTGACCCCATCTAAGAAACTACACCCCTCAAGGTATTCAAAACTGATTTTACAAACTTTGTTAACCCTTTAGGTGTTGCACAAGAGTTATTGGCAAATGGGGATGAAATTTGAGAATTTCATTTTTTTGCCTAATTTTCCATTTTAACCCATTTTTTCCACTAACAAAGCAAGGGTTAACAGCCAAACAAGACTGTATCTTTATTGCCCTGACTCTGCCGTTTACAGAAACACCCCATATGTGGCCATAAACTACTGTACGGGCACACAGTAGGGCGTAGAGTGAAAGGTGCGCCGTATGGTTTTTGGAAGCCAGATTTTGCTGGACTGTTTTTTTGACACCATGTCCCATTTGAAGCCCCCCTGATGCACCCCTAGAGTAGAAACTCCATAAAAGTGACCCCATCTAAGAAACTACACCCCTCAAGGTATTCAAAACTGATTTTACAAACTTTGTTAACCCTTTAGGTGTTGCACAAGATTTAATGGAAAATAGAGATACAATTTCAAAATTTCACTTTTTTGGCAGATTTTCCATTTTAATATTTTTTTTCCAGTAACAAAGCAAGGGTTAACAGCCAAACAAAACTCATTATTTATGGCCCTGGTTCTGTAGTTTACAGAAACACCTAATATGTGTTCGTAAACCGCTGTACGGGCACACGGCAGGGCGCAGAAGGAAAGGAATGCGGTTTTTGGAAGGCAGGTTTTGCTGGACTGTTTTTTTTGACACCATGTCCCATTTGAAGCCCCCCTGATGCACCCCTAGAGTAGAAACTCCAAAAAAGTGACCCCATTTTAGAAAGTACGGAATAAGGTGGCAGCTTTGTTGGTACTAGTTTAGGGTACATATGATTTTTGGTTGCTCTATATTACACTTTTTGTGCGGCAAGGGAACAAGAAATAGCTTTTTTGGCACGTTTTTTTTTTTTTGTTATTTACAACATTCATCTGACAGGTTAGATCATGTGGTAATTTTATAGAGCAGGTTGTCGCGGACGCGGCGATACCTAATATGTATACCTTTTTTGTTATTTATGTAAGTTTTATACAATAACTTAATTTTTAAAACTAAAAAAAGTTTTAGTGTCTCCATAGTCTAAGAGCCATAGTTTTTTCAGTTTTTGGGCGATTATCTTGAGTAGGGTCTCATTTTTTGCGGGATGAGATGACGGTTTAATTGGCACTATTTTGGGGTGCATATGACTTTTTGATCGCTTGTTATTACACTTTTTGTGACGTAAGATGACAAAAAATGGCTTTTTTTACACCGTTTTTATTTTTTATTTTTTACGGTGGTCACCTGAGGGGTTAGATCATGTGATATTCTTATAGAGCCGGTCGATACGGACGCGGCGATACCTAATATGTATACTTTATTTTTATTTATGTAAGTTTTACACAATGATTTCATTTTTGAAACAAAAAAAATCATGTTTTAGTGTTTCTTTAGTCTGAGAGCCATAGTTTTTTCAGTTTTTGGGCGATTATCTTGGGTAAGGTATGATTTTTGCGGGATGAGATGACGGTTTGATTGGTACTATTTTGGCGTACATGTGACTTTTTTGATCACTTTTATTACCTTTTTGGGGAAGTAAGGTGGGCAAAATTTCAATTTTCTCATAGTTTTTTTTTTTTTTTTTTTATGGTGTTCACCGTGCGGGGAAAGTAACATGACCGTTTTATAGATCAGGTCGTTACGGACGCGGCGATACCTAATATGTGTAGTGTATTTTATTTTTTTAATTTTTATTCAGTGATGAATGTTTTTTTTTTTATCTTAACTTTTTTCACTTTTTTAAACTTTTTTTTTGACCCAGACCCACTTGGTTCTGGAAGATCCAGTGGGTCTGATGTCTGTATAATACAGTACAGTACAATATATATTGTTCTGTACTGTATTTTACTTACACTGAACAGATCTATGCTTTCAGCATAGATCTGTTCAGCACCATGGACAGCAGGACGCCTGAGCAGGCGTCCTGTTGCCATGGGAACCCTCCCCGTCTGCTCAGAACTTCGCAGACGGGGAAGGGTAAGCACAGGGCTGAGGGGGGCTCTCTGGGGGCTCTCTCCCTCTCCATCGGGGGGCTGCAAAGGCACAGCAGCCCCCCGATGGAGAGGGAGGGAGCTCCCTGACCGATGACAGTTAACTTTTTCCATACAGCGGTCCGTACGGACCGCGGTATGGAAAGGGTTAAACGGCTGACATCTGCACAGATGTCAGCCGTTTATACCAGGGTGCCAGCAATGTGCTGGCACCCTGGTATCCCCACTAGAAGCCAACGATCATTCATGGGGAGGCGGGCGGGGGATCGCGATCCCGCCTGCCGCACCGCCCGCCTCCCGCACCGCCCCCACCGCATGCGACACCCCCCCCGCACCACCCGCCGGCATAAAATCGTGCAGGGGTGCAGGGGGGGGTGAAAAATATAGATTATAGGCACTCAAAAGTTTCTGATCCCCGCGGTCAGGGACCGCGGGCATCAGAAACTGCAAAAAGCGCAGCAAACCGCAGGTCTGAATTGACCTGCGGTTTGCTGCGATCGCCGACACGGGGGGGTCACATGACCCCCCCTGGCGTTGTCACAGGATGCCGGCTGAAGGATTTCAGCCGAAATCCCGTTCCGTTTAACCCCTCGGGCGCCGGAATACTGATTTCAAGTTAGGACGTACCGGTACGCCCTGAGTCCTTAAGGACTCGGGAAATAGGGCGTACCGATACGCCCTGCGTCCTTAAGGGGTTAAAAATGCTAAAAAAAAATAGCATAGACGAGGGAGCACTAAAGTTGGCTACACCATGGGTGTCAAACATGCGGCCCATGGGCCGCATGCGGCCCGCAATGAATATCTTTGCGGCCCGGCAAAGATGCAGCATCGCAGACTGCTATGTATGAGCCGGGAGAGAGGAGGGGCTGAAGTCCGTAACTAGGGGCGGGGCCCGGTGCAGTCACTGTACTCTTACACCGGGCCCCGCCGCTCACCAAAGTATTTATAAACGTGAATCCTTATCCTGTTATTAAGTTGAACTAACGCTGCCCTCTCCCATGTTCCCATGTTCCCCTGTATCCCCATAGCACTTACTTAAGCTTCAATAGCAGGCAGAGCGGACGGCAGCAGTAACGTCACTCACTGACGTCGCGCGCCTGCTCCTCCCACTTTATGAATGAAGCAGGCGGAGCAGACGCGCGACGTCAGTGAGTGACGTTACTGGTGCCGTCCACTCTGCCTGCTATGGAAGCGTGTTCGTAAGTGCTGTGGGGATACAGGGGAACATGGGAACATGGGAGAGCGCAGCGTTAGTTCAACTTAATAACAGGATAAGGATTCACGTTTATAAATACTTCGGTGAGCAGAGGGCCGGTGTATTGGGGGACACTGTTATGAGGGGGATCTGTGGATGACATATAGCAGTGTCATCCACAGATCCCCCCCATAACAGTTCCATCCACAGATCCCCCCACCTCATAACAATGCCATCCACAGATATCCCACCCCATAGCAGTACCATCCACAGATATCCCACCCCATAACAGTTCCATCCACAGATCCCCCACCTCATAACAATGCCATCCACAGATCCCCCATAACAGCACCATCCACAGATCCCCCACCCCATAACAATGCCATCCACAGATCCCCCCACCCCATAACAATGCCATCCACAGATATCCCACCCCATAGCAGTGCCATCCACAGATCCCCATAACAGTGCCATCCACAGATCCCCCATAACAGTGCCATCCACAGATCCCCCATAACAGTGCCATCCACAGATCCCCATAACAGTGCCATCCACAGATCCCCCATAACAGCACCATCCACAGATCCCCCATAACAGCGCCATCCACAGATCCCCCATAACAGTGCCATCCACAGATCCCCCATAACAGTGCCATCCACAGATCCCCCATAACAGTGCCATCCACAGGTCCCCCATAACAGTGCCATCCACAGATCCCCCACATGACAGTGCGTCATCCACAGATCCCCCATAATAGTGTCATGCACAGACCACCATTAATTCAAAGCCCACCAAAAGCACAACTTTTGGTTAAAAATATTTTTTTATTATTTTCCTCCTTAAAAACCTAGGTGCGTCTTATAGTGAAGTTTAATATTTGTATATATATATATAGGTCTCACTTGTGTTATTGGGCAACGGGATGTTGGGGGTCAGCAGTCATGAAACAACAATGTTGTTCTATGAAAATGTACGATTTTTTTATTTTTTTTTGATGCGGCCCACATAAACTTAAATTTTGTTTTTTTGGCCCATGTTAGGCCTCTTTCACACTTGCGTTGTCCGGATCCGGCGTGTACTCCACTTGCCGGAATTACACGCCGGATCCGGAAAAACGCAAGTGTACTGAAAGCATTTGAAGACGGAACCGTCTTCCAAATGCGTTCAGTGTTACTATGGCACCCAGGACGCTATTAAAGTCCTGGTTGCCATAGTAGTAGTGGGGAGCGGGGGAGCAGTATACTTACAGTCCGTGCAGCTCCCAGGGCGCTCCAGAATGACGTCAGAGCGCCCCATGCGCATGGATGACGTGATCCATGCGACACGTGATCCATGCACTTGGGGCGCCCTGACGTCACTCTGGAGCGCCCGGGGAGCCGCACGGACGGTAAGTATACTGCTCCCCCGCTCCCCGCTACACTTTACCATGGCTGCCAGGACTTTAGCGTCCCGGCAGCCATGGTCACCACTCTGAAAAAGCTAAATGTCGGATGCGGCAATGCGCCGAAACGACGTTTAGCTTAAGGCCGGATCCGGATCAATGCCTTTCAATGGGCATTAATTCCGGATCCGGCCTTGCGGCAAGTGTTCCGGATTTTTGGCCGGAGCAAAAAGCGCAGCATGCTGCGGTATTTTCTCCGGCCAAAAAACGTTCCGTTCCGGAACTGAAGACATCCTGATGCATCCTGAACGGATTTCTCTCCATTCAGAATGCATTAGGATAATCCTGATCAGGATTCTTCCGGCATAGAGCCCCGACGACGGAACTCTATGCCGGAAGACAATAACGCAAGTGTGAAAGAGCCCTTAGCCTTTGAGTTTGACATGCTTGGGCTACACACATAATATACTGTAGCTATTGGCTGAATGTGAAAATGGTTCAAATGCACCATAAGGGCTCTTTCAGACGAGCGTGTCCTGTGCGGAAATCACGCTTCGTGTGAGCATGATTCCCTGTTTTGGATACTGCTCATTTAGCTGGAGCGCATGGCATTGTACTGATTTATGATACTGTGTGTCCCTGCATGACCTTACTTCTACAGAATCATACTAACCTAATGCTGTCAGTATAATTCTGTAGCAGTAAGGTCAGGCAGAGACACACAGCATTATAAATCAGTATAAAGCTGTGCGCTCCTGCAAAATGAGCATTGTCCTCACACACGGAGCTTGATTTCTGCAAAGGACATGCTTGTCTGAAAGAGCCCTTAACCTTCACATTTCGCTGAGCATTCATGTTGGTTTCAAAGGTAGAAGGAACTAAGACACAGCTGGGCACCTCTGGCAGTAGCTCATCTTGTGTGGAGAACATGGATCTGCTGAAACCTATGACCAGTCCCCAGACATCTGTCCTCAAACAAGAGTCTGGAAGTCCCTACACACATCCAAGATCTTTGACCTATCTTTCTTAAACTAGTTGGTTTGATGGGCTTTTAAGCTGTGGAATAAGGCTAGCTTTTAGTTACACTGATATGGGTAACACATTCAGGAATGTCATCTAACTGGCAGCAACTGAATGTGGAAGGCTACATTAGGAAATACCTACAGACTTGTTTATGGCAAACCACTTACATATCTAACAAACATATGAAGAAAACACTTTGTACCATAGTAATAGCTAGGAATGTAACTACAAAAGACTGTAAGGGCCCACCAGAGCGTTTAGCTTGGGGGACACATGGGGGCAATGACCCCATATTTTATGACAAATTTATTAGGGAGTTTGTGTTCTCTACCCCCCCCCCCCCTTTCTCTCCCCATTTTCTTCCCCTTCCCGCCTTATTTTTCAGGTGAATTTACCTCAAGAAGAAGATTCCGGTTACAGCTGGTTTTGTTTATGTTTGATTTTCTGGATAGCAACTGAAGCCGAGCTGTTAATTGGTTGCTACCCTGTTGCTGGGGGAGATTTCCAGCTCTGTGATTTGTTCCTGCCTGCAAGGCGGGAAATTTGTCCCCTTTATATTTCCAGGTTTGCTGCGCCAGCTGATCGTGAGAGCGGAGTCTGCCGGAGGAGAAGAGTGGCTGAAGACCTGCCTGCTGATGCCGCCGTCTCTACTGCCACCGCCATCGCCGCTGAGGACGACGTCGCCGCTGCCCCGGTTATCTGCTGAGGAAGTGAGGGAGCCAGAAGGAAGGGGACATGTTCCGGAGCTGCAAGAAGAAGAGCCATTAGTCGCCCTGTGCCGGGAGGAGGAGTTGTCTGCGCTGCCTCGCAAAAGAGCTCGCAAAACTAGGAGCGCTTATACTCCTCCCCCTCCACATGCAGGGCGCCGGCGCAGCAGCAGGGTTGATGGTGGGAGCCGTAGGTCCTGTAAGAGCGGCGTGTCAAGAGGACAGAGCATCGTTCCGCTTGGTGCGGCAAGTTCCAGCGCCACCAGAGGGCAGCATCATCAGCATCCGACTTCCCCAGAGATACGTCATCTGCAAGCGGCGAGTCCTAGGAGACGTCATCAGCAAGCGGCCAGTGGAAGTCTGCCAGCACAGGCTTGTGCTTCTCAAAGCTTCCTGCAAGAAGATTTAGGGCCCCCTGTTGAGAGGCTCCCACCTCCTGTGGTTGAGCTGTCTCCAGGCCCCTTAAGCAGATCCCCACAACAGTCAGCTGCAGCTGCTGGTCCAGTCCAGGAGGGACGTCCTGTTGGTGAGATCCTCAATGTTTTGTCTACGTCTGATTCAGCATTGGTGGCTGGTTTGGTTAAGCTGCTAGTGGATGTCACTGGCAGGCGAAAGGTTAATTCAGCTTCAGATGTCTAGAGCTCTAGTTCTGAGCAGGCTAGGTTGCCTGGGGTCGATTGTGTCAGTGTTTTACCCAATATTGAAAAAGGTGTTGGAGTAAAAGAGACTTGTTTTAAAGAAGCTCTAGCTTGTGAGGTTTCACCGCTGGGTTTTCATCTAAGTAGTAATGTTAAAGAGCGTGTGTGGCGATTGGAGTATGTAGAATTAATGTCATTATTGCCGTCAGCAAAGGAGCAGGTTGTTAAAAAGGATGATAGAGTGGATGAAGAAAGGAAGCGTTTTCTCCCCAGGTCTTTTAATAACTGGCTGCAAGCCTTTTGTGTTTATTCTGTAGTTCTTGGG
Source organism: Bufo bufo (assembly GCF_905171765.1). Classification (NCBI taxonomy): domain Eukaryota; kingdom Metazoa; phylum Chordata; class Amphibia; order Anura; family Bufonidae; genus Bufo; species Bufo bufo. The sequence continues at coordinate 346,275,717 of NC_053391.1, read as the reverse complement.
GAGAAGCATCCTGAGCTCTGTTCAGGTCTTTTTCAGCATCTGGATATAATTATAGAGGCATACCGGAATTTTGGCGGAATGGCGTGGTTCCAGTATGACGAAACATTCCGTCAAAAGCTAGCGGTGCACCCGTCTCTCAAATGGGGGGTGAAGGATATTGGTCTGTGGGTGAATTTGATGTTGCCCCAGAAAGCTGCTCCAGTTAAGTCATCTAATCCTTCACAGACCAATATGAGAAAAGGTGTGTGTTTTGCCTTTAACGAGGCCACTTGCAAATGGTTAAGTAATTGTCGTTTTAAACATGAATGTTCCTTTTGTGGAGGTACCCACCCCATGTCTCGCTGTTTCAAAAGGAACTCCCAGTCTGGCCAGCAGCAACCGAATACCAGGGAGCTTGTTGCAAAAAGGATCGAGTCCAGTGAGGTTAGCAGAAATGCTACCGTGGCTCGTCCATTATCCAGATCGTCAGAAAGCTGAATTGCTTTTTAAAGGATTTCAGTACGGTTTTGAGGTGCCTCAGTTCCTGGGGGTTGGTTGCTGCTGGGTGGAGAATCTGAAGTCAGTATCTCTACATAAAGAGGTGGTTAGGTATAAGTTGCAGAAGGAGCTTGAGTTGGATAGAATTGCTGGTCCGTTTTTAGAGCCTCCGTTTGAGAACTTTAGGCTTTCTCCTTTGGGCGTTGTGCCAAAGAAGGAGCCTGGTGATTTTAGAATTATCCATCACCTGTCTTATCCTGAGAAAAGCTCTTTAAATGACATGGTGGATAAGTCTAAGGTCTCAGTGGCATATGCTTCATTTGATAATGCATTGGCGTTGTTACGGTCTTTTGGTAAGGGAGCGCTATTAGCAAAGGCGGACATTAAGTCCGCTTTTCGTTTATTGCCGGTTTTGCCATCAGGTTTTAATTCATTAGGTTTTCATTTTGATGGTTATTTTTATTTTGATAAATGTCTCCCAATGGGGTTTTCATTGTCTTGCTATTATTTTGAGGCTTTTTCGTCGTTTATTCAGTGGGTTGTTGAGTTTGATGTTAGAAGGGGAGGGGTTTTACATTACTTAGATGATTTCTTGTTTATTGGTTTTCCTGATTCTAACCTCTGTTCGGATTTGTTAGTTAGATTTTTAGACATTTGTTCTTGTTTCGGCATTCCTGTAGCAGCAGAAAAAACTGTTCCTCCTTGCGGATGTTTGGAATTTCTGGGGATAGTCATTGATGCTGAAAATATGGTTTTCAGGCTGCCGGTTGAGAAAATAGTCAAAATTAGGTCTTTATTAGTTTCATTGTTGGGTAGGAAAAAATGTAGTTTGAAGGAAATGCAATCCTTGTTAGGCTATCTGAATTTTGCTAGTAGAGTTATTCCCATAGGCAGGGTTTTTTGCAGACGTCTTTATTTTTCTACTAGGGGTTTAGTGTCTCCAACTTCTCATATTAGATTGACTAAATGTTTGAAAGAGGATATGTTAATTTGGCTTGAATTTTTACAGGACTTTAATGGTGCTAGTTGTTGGCAAGAAGAATTTGTTGAATCTGATGCTTTGGGCCTGTTTACGGACGCTGCTGGAAGCCGTGGCTATGGGGCATTTTGGAATGGTAAATGGTCTGCTGAAGAGTGGCCGTCATCATGGGTGCTCAATGGTCTGACAAGAAATATTGTACTGTTGGAGCTTTTTCCAGTGATTGTAGCAGTGGTGTTATGGGGTGGTTATTTTAAGAATAAAAGAATTTTGTTACACTCAGATAATAAAGGGGTTTGTTTTGCTATCAATACTCTTTCTTCAAAGTGTGATGTAGTAGTTAAATTGTTGAGACATTTAGTTCTTTTTTGTATGCAGTATAATATTTGGATAAAAGCAAGGTATGTGGTGGGTTCATCTAATGTTTTAGCTGATGCCTTATCTCGTTTTCAGTTTTTGAAGTTTCGGGATCTAGCTCCAGAAGCGGAGATGGAAGGGAGTCCGTGCCCTCATCATCTATGGGATTTGATATGGGACTAATAGGTGATGCTATTAAACATTCTTTGGCCCCAAGAACATGGGCGGCGTATGCTGCTGCATGGCAGGACTGGTTGAACTTTGTTAATTCAGTTGAGGTCAGTGTTAAAGGGGATGATTTAAGTTGTGGGTTATTTTTTGTTGCTAGTTTGCTTAAGAGGAATTTGGCCCCCTCGTCGGTAGCTAGGATAGTGGCAGGGGTTTCGTTTTTTCAGAAATTGTATGGTAGTCGGCCGTTGTCATCTCACTTTCAGGTTAAACAGATGCTTAAGGGCTATAGGAGGGGCCTGCCGAACATAGATAGGAGGAGGCCAATTTCTATCCCATTGTTAGGAGCATTATGTAATACTCTGCCTAGGGTGTGCTTTGATAGTTTTGAGTCTGTACTTTTTCGCACTGCTTTCGTTTTAGCATTTTTTGCGGCCTTAAGGATCAGCGAGTTAGTTGCGGTCAGCCGTAGAGTTTGTTCTGGTTTGGACTTCTCTGATATTTCCCTGAAGGGTAATGTAGTTGAAATCTTTCTCAGGAGGTCAAAAACTGATCAATATGGGAGAGGTAGATTTATTAGATTAAATGCTTGGGAAGGTTCTGATTTATGTCCAGTGGCGGTAGTAAGGTCTTGGCTGGAGGTTCGCTCAGCGTGTAGTGGTCCGTTTTTAGTGCATGAAGATGGTTTTCCGCTCACTAGATTCCAATTTAGCTCTGTATTAAAAAAATGTTTGCTTGTATTGAATCTTGGTTCTTGTAAAATTTCCTCCCATTCCTTCAGGATTGGCGCGGCTACAGAGGCGGCGCGGGTTGGGTTGGATGAGTCAATTATCAAGAGGATTGGGCGGTGGGACTCTCATCGGGTTAAGTTATATGTTAGGCCAGATTTAATTTTACCAGTCTGAATATTTTTCTATTTCCACAGGTAGTCACTTGGTGGTCTGGTTTGTGGGTCACTCCTTTATTTTCTGGGCTCAGAAGCGAGCTGAGAAGAGAATATATTCTGAGAATTTAACTTTTGATTCTGCTGACCTGCATGTTTTTTGGTGGGGTGTTAGAGGGTTGGGTTGGAAGAGAGTATTGTCTGAAGTCCGTAAGCTATTAGTTAAATGGCCTGTTCCCAATCTCCTTGTGCTTCACCTTGGTGGTAATGACATTGGGAGATTGAAAACTTGCGAATTATTATGGGTGATGAAGAGGGATTTGTCCTTGTTGCGAAATATGCTTCCAGATACTACTTTAGTTTTTTCTGAAATAGTCCCTCGTTTAATATGGTCAGGTAAGGAGGGTATTTTTCTTGAAAAAATTCGCAAACGGGTCAATAGGGCATTGGAGAAATTTCTTCCTATAATGGGCGGGTTTAGTTATAGACACATAGACCTAGAGGGCCTCGTTCCTGGGCTCTATAGATCGGACAATGTCCATCTTTCGGATGTAGGAATTGATGTATTTAATTTGGGCCTTCAAAATATAATTGAGAAATGGCTGAGGTGCTTTGGGGGGCCTCGCCTATGCTAGGCGTGGCTTGTGGGGCTGTATCGCTCAGCTGATGCTGAGTGGATCTTGGTCTATATGGATGGTTTGAAATTGGTATTTATTGTTATGGTTGATGGTTTTAATTATTTATTAATTTATTAAATTATTTATTGGTTTTAATTTTGGTTACCCTTAATAAAGCACTTCGGCCATTTCTATTCCACTAAGAAATATGTTGTCAGTGTTTTTATTTATATAATCACATATGGTTGAGAGGGAAGTGGGTCATTTGCCTCCATGTAAGGGCCCACCAGAGCGTTTAGCTTGGGGGACACATGGGGGCAATGACCCCATATTTTATGACAAATTTATTAGGGAGTTTGTGTTCTCTACCCCCCCCCCCTTTCTCTCCCCATTTTCTTCCCCTTCCCGCCTTATTTTTCAGGTGAATTTACCTCAAGAAGAAGATTCCGGTTACAGCTGGTTTTGTTTATGTTTGATTTTCTGGATAGCAACTGAAGCCGAGCTGTTAATTGGTTGCTACCCTGTTGCTGGGGGAGATTTCCAGCTCTGTGATTTGTTCCTGCCTGCAAGGCGGGAAATTTGTCCCCTTTATATTTCCAGGTTCGCCGCTACCTCAGGGCAGTCGTCGCGGATCTGGACAGCGCCCGCCCTCCCTCCCTTAAATTTTGCGCTACCTGTCGCTGTGCTTTATTAGAGGGGCTGTATCGCTCAGCTGATGCTGAGTGGATCTTGGTCTATATGGATGGTTTGAAATTGGTATTTATTGTTATGGTTGATGGTTTTAATTATTTATTAATTTATTAAATTATTTATTGGTTTTAATTTTGGTTACCCTTAATAAAGCACTTCGGCCATTTCTATTCCACTAAGAAATATGTTGTCAGTGTTTTTATTTATATAATCACATATGGTTGAGAGGGAAGTGGGTCATTTGCCTCCATGGGTTCCATAGAAACCCCCACCTCCCCTTCAAGCAACTTCCCAGAAATCCCCTCTTTCACGATTAGTGAAGACAACCCACACTTGTTATGCCCCCACACAGTAATCATGTCCTATTAGTGCCCCCTAACTAATTATACCCCCATACAGTAGTTATGCCCAGTTAGTACCCCCACACAGTAGAATGCCCTGTTAGTGCCCCCACATAGCAGTTATGACTCCATAGTCCACCGTCACAGTAGTGCTCCCCTTATATAAAAGAAGGCCACCAGTCGTGTAAGTAAAATAAAAATCATGATGGGCTCTGATGTGTTCCTGACAGGAATATATTGGCAAAAGTCTCAGCTTTTAAGTGCATTTATGACTAGCCAGTATAGTCAGTGGCATATCCGTTTGGTGCATTTTTTCTGTGATTTATATGATTATATTTTCATCCGCACAATGCTCCGTTTTGTGTAGATGCCTTTGTGGTGCATGTGGACCGCGCCGACATCCTCCATTGTACGCATTTTTTTGCTGGGGATAGTCGTTTGCTGTGGTCCACATGCAATAAAAAATATAAATATATCACCAGTCCGCAAAAATTGCTATGCAGCAGGTCCGAAAAGTGATGTGGGTTCAATCACGTTATAAACAGGTACAATATATAGGGTTCGGACCGCGCTTCTAGTCCAGGTCAGTGTGCAAGTTCTTAGTCCTTCTTACTTCTTCGTTCACAAAGAGAGCCTGAGGGCTGCAAATATCCCTTAAGTAGATATCCTGCAACCAATGGAATTATAATAGTGTGAATCCGTATGTGACAGTAACCTGCGTTGCACTGATTATACTCACAAGATGTGTATCACACAAAGCGTAAATGTAATCCCTCCGTGGTAAGTTGCACTTGTTCTATCGGAACAGCCACGTTTCCATACAATCTGGTTAGATCCCCACACGGACCCAGATGGTGTATACCTCAGACCAATCTATATTTCTTTTCTTCAGATTCCTGAAGGTTTTCTGTGGACAAGAATGGCTTCTGCAATAGTGAAGCTCCGTATTCCTTATTAAAAACTTTTTATTTGTCCATACTTACAAGACAACTTCTTAAAACAGCTTTTTAAAACACATAAAATTCCCAGCGTCTGCTGCTTCTGCCCGACCCGGGTTTCACTCCTAGAGCTTCGTCAGGGGCACACTTGTTTTCACCCTCCCCCTCCTTTTTATTCATCCATTGCAACTAATCAGGAGTCAGGTGTGTTCCTCCACAGTATTTTCCTATCCTGCTGTTAACCCTATACTGGACTCTCCTCATCCCCAGGGGAAAGAAGGCAGTTGTTATTAAGTCCCTATTCACATGAGCATGCTTTTTTGTATATAGTTTGTTCGCTAATTCAATACAGCTTGCAGGTCGAAATCCACGTTTAGACCTCCCGACTGTAGTGTACCTAATTCGTATATCCACTTGGTTTCTTGCCTATTAATTTTTTCCAAAAGACTGCCTCCCCTCCAATGGTTTTGTACGGATTCTACTCCCATAAACTTTAGACCTTCTGGATTTTTTTGGTGGTATCTTTTATAATGGGCCGATACTCCATGACTTTCAAGACCTTTTTTTATATTTCTTATGTGTTCCTGTATACGGACTTTTAGGGGTCTAATAGTCCGTCCAACATACTGAAGGCCACAAGGGCACTCCAGTACATATACAACCCCTTTACTATGACAGGTCATCTCACCTACTACTTCTAATTGTTTATTTTTATTGGTACTTTTAACTAGCGTATTTTTTTGTAATTTTTCTGTTCTTTTTCTGTTCTTGCATGGAATGCAAAAACCGCACCAATTAAAGCTATTTTTCGTTTTTTTATTCTTATATTTATTTTCAAAACGATTTGCGCTGTGTACCAATTTATTTTTTAAGTTGGGAGCCTTTTTATAGATGACTGTCGGTTGTTCAGGAATTACACGTCCCAATACTGGGTCATTTTTTAAAATCGACCAGTTCTTTCTGATTGCGTTTTTCAGTTCACCAGAACACTGTGTGAACTGGGTTATGAATGAAAAACGGAAATCTATGGTCTTCTCCATTTTTTTAATTTTTTTAAGTTTATTGGGGGTTCCCTCTTGCTGCTCAGTTACATCTTTTATGCACCTCTCCAGGTCTTCATTTTTATAGCCTTTTTCCACAAAGCGCTCCCTTATTACATTGCTTTGTTTTTTAAAAATCGCCGAATCAGTGCAGTTGCGGTGGATTCTCTGGACCTGTCCCTTCGGTACATTAAGTAGCCAAGGGGCATAATGACAGCTCGTTAAATCTATATAGCCGTTTACATCAGTTGGTTTAAAAAAGGTCTTAGTTTTGAGCCGTCCTTCTTCGGCATATATAGTAAGGTCCAGGAAATCCACAGCAACCGCACTGATCGTACTGGTAAAACTGAGGTTCCATTCTTTATTTTCCAAACCGGCAATGAAGGTCTCAAGTAGGTTTTTATCCCCTTCCCATATCAACAGGCAATCATCTATATATCTTTTCCAGGTTTTTAGGGTTCCCCCTTTCTTGGATTTTTTTAAAACGGGGTCAATGAACTGCTTTTCCCACCTGGTCATGAAGATATTAGCGAAACTGGGGGCGAATTTCGCCCCCATCGCCGTCCCGACCTTCTGCAGGTAAAACTGATCTTTGAACCAGAAGTAGTTGTGTTCTAAACAGAATTCGACACATCGTACTATGAAGTCCACTTGTATTCTAGTCATATCAGGGTCACTGTACAGGGTTTCTCTTATTGCTTGCAGTCCTAGTTTTTTCGGGATGATAGTGTATAGGGACGATACGTCGATGGTAGCCATCCACGTATTGTCCCCAATTCCCTGCAATTCCTTTATTATTTCAACCACACTCCCGCTATTTTTCAGATAGGAAGGTGCCATTGGTACATACTTTTGTAGGAAATTGTCTATATACTCCGTCATTCTACTGGTAAGAGAATTAATCCCCGATACTATCGGTCTCCCGGGAGGATTTATAATACTCTTATGTATTTTCGGCAGTATATAGATCATCTGGGTCCGTGTGGGGATCTAACCAGATTGTATGGAAACGTGGCTGTTCCGATAGAACAAGTGCAACTTACCACGGAAGGATTACATTTACGCTTTGTGTGATACACATCTTGTGAGTATAATCAGTGCAACGCAGGTTACTGTCACATACAGATTCACACTATTATAATTCCATTGGTTGCAGGATATCTACTTAAGGGATATTTGCAGCCCTCAGGCTCTCTTTGTGAACGAAGAAGTAAGAAGGACTAAGAACTTGCACACTGACCTGGATTAGAAGCGCGGTCCGAACCCTATATATTGTACCTGTTTATAACGTGATTGAACCCACATCACTTTTCGGACCTGCTGCATAGCAATTTTTGCGGACTGGTGATATATTTATATTTTTTATTGTATCTTGGTGGGACATACGCAGAGTCCAGCAATTATGGATATTTTTGATTTCAGAGCAAATATGGTATGCGATGTTGAAAGTATATTTACTGTAAATGAAGGAATGAAGGAAGAAAAAATGATGGGGGGGTTGTTCGCAGAGCTAGAAAAAGATTTGTGTAAAGAGATTAGAACCACCTGGGAAGTCTTATCCTTAGAAAAATATCTTGCGGAGGGTAAGATCCCAGAGGGTCTACGATGGCAGCTCCCCCTGAATACAGAAGATCCTAAAGACATGGATGATTGGGAAAAACTAATGGATTTCTGTGGCTTTAAAGCCATGGAATTCATTATAAAAATACGTAGACAAAAACTAAAAAACATAGGACAGAATATAGAAAAATTACAAGAAAAATTAAAACCCTTCAAAGCAAACAAAGAATATATTAAGCAAAGTGAAAAATGTCAAGTTAATATTACAGTAGCAGATAAAGAAATAAAAGAAAAGAAACAGAAAAAATATCGCAAAACATGCGAAGAATATGAGAATAAAAAAATATATAAATGGAGATTCAGGTCAGAAGCAAATGGAAAGATAAGCAATTTAGAAATGGGTGAGCAGAGAGGAACAGAGGAAAGGAAATATAGTGTCAATATGAGAACTAATGGTTATCCCGGACAGCAGTGGGGGGAATGGGATGCTAATAGAAGAAAGGAATATTATGGGGATCGACCCATTGATACATGGGACATGCAGCAGTATAACGGAAACCACTATGGGTATGGGAGGAATGCCAACCATTATCAACGGCCCAATGTAAGGAAACCATACCAACCATATGGGCGATATAATAGTAATCCGTATAAATTTGTAAAAGAGGACCTCACGGATAGGCAGGGAAATAGGGCAAGACCTATGGAGAGGGGGGAAGAGCCTAGAGTTAAAGTACAAGAAGAGAAAAAGTTAGATCAACAGAATTTTCCACACCAAGCGATCAAGGGTGTACAGAGGGAGGAACAAGAAAAACACGAGAAAGTGCAAGAAAAAATAAACACAATCACACCAAACACCAATACACCGCAAAAAAGAAGGTTCATAGAGGAAAAAGAGGGGGGAAAAAACACAAAATCCGCGAACAAAAAAAGCAAGGTATGAATGATGGGATATTTAATCTCAGCAGACACACCTTGTCAGAACCCGAAAAAGCGGTACTTAGAAAAGGGTTAAAATTCGCGCCATCGAAAAGTTTAAATAAATTCGATGCCTTTGTAGATGTCCACAAGTACATCAGGAAGTTAAATATAGCCAATTTTTTTGCAGGAAAGGAGTCAGCTAGTAACCAGAATGATGTAGAACAGAAACAAGAATATATACATACGAAATTAAAAGATAAATCAAAATTTTATCCGAAAAACAGAAATAATGAGTGCATAGATGCCTTTAAGAGAAGCATCTTAAATGAATTGTAAAAAATAGACGCAAAAAAGAAAAGGGGCAATCTAACCAAAAAAGAAAAAGATGCACTAAAAATGTTACAGGAAAATTCAGATGTAATAATAAAACCTGCGGATAAAGGGGGGGGGGGTAGTAATTATGAATATTGAGGACTATGAAGCAGAGGTATTAAGACAGTTGGGAGACAACAAGACCTATGCCGTGCTGAAAAAAGACCCCCTCCTAGAATATAAAAATAAACTACAAACTCTGGTGAAATATGGTGGTGACAAAGGCATCCTGAGCAAAAAAGAGATGGATTATTTAAATATAAAAGAACCAATGACCCCAATTATCTATATACTGCCGAAAATACATAAGAGTATTATAAATCCTCCCGGGAGACCGATAGTATCGGGGATTAATTCTCTTACCAGTAGAATGACGGAGTATATAGACAATTTCCTACAAAAGTATGTACCAATGGCACCTTCCTATCTGAAAAATAGCGGGAGTGTGGTTGAAATAATAAAGGAATTGCAGGGAATTGGGGACAATACGTGGATGGCTACCATCGACGTATCGTCCCTATACACTATCATCCCGAAAAAACTAGGACTGCAAGCAATAAGAGAAACCCTGTACAGTGACCCTGATATGACTAGAATACAAGCGGACTTCATAGTACGATGTGTCGAATTCTGTTTAGAACACAACTACTTCTGGTTCAAAGATCAGTTTTACCTGCAGAAGGTCGGGACGGCGATGGGGGCGAAATTCGCCCCCAGTTTCGCTAATATCTTCATGACCAGGTGGGAAAAGCAGTTCATTGACCCCGTTTTAAAAAAATCCAAGAAAGGGGGAACCCTAAAAACCTGGAAAAGATATATAGATGATTGCCTGTTGATATGGGAAGGGGATAAAAACCTACTTGAGACCTTCATTGCCGGTTTGGAAAATAAAGAATGGAACCTCAGTTTTACCAGTACGATCAGTGCGGTTGCTGTGGATTTCCTGGACCTTACTATATATGCCGAAGAAGGACGGCTCAAAACTAAGACCTTTTTTAAACCAACTGATGTAAACGGCTATATAGATTTAACGAGCTGTCATTATGCCCCTTGGCTACTTAATGTACCGAAGGGACAGGTCCAGAGAATCCACCGCAACTGCACTGATTCGGCGATTTTTAAAAAACAAAGCAATGTAATAAGGGAGCGCTTTGTGGAAAAAGGCTATAAAAATGAAGACCTGGAGAGGTGCATAAAAGATGTAACTGAGCAGCAAGAGGGAACCCCCAATAAACTTAAAAAAATTAAAAAAATGAAGAAGACCATAGATTTCCGTTTTTCATTCATAACCCAGTTCACACAGTGTTCTGGTGAACTGAAAAACGCAATCAGAAAGAACTGGTCGATTTTAAAAAATGACCCAGTATTGGGACGTGTAATTCCTGAACAACCGACAGTCATCTATAAAAAGGCTCCCAACTTAAAAAATAAATTGGTACACAGCGCAAATCGTTTTGAAAATAAATACAAGAATAAAAAAACGAAAAATAGCTTTAATTGGTGCGGTTTTTGCATTCCATGCAAGAACAGAAAAAGAACAGAAAAATTACAAAAAAATACGCTAGTTAAAAGTACCAATAAAAATAAACAATTAGAAGTAGTAGGTGAGATGACCTGTCATAGTAAAGGGGTTGTATATGTACTGGAGTGCCCTTGTGGCCTTCAGTATGTTGGACGGACTATTAGACCCCTAAAAGTCCGTATACAGGAACACATAAGAAATATAAAAAAAGGTCTTGAAAGTCATGGAGTATCGGCCCATTATAAAAGATACCACCAAAAAAATCCAGAAGGTCTAAAGTTTATGGGAGTAGAATCCGTACAAAACCATTGGAGGGGAGGCAGTCTTTTGGAAAAAATTAATAGGCAAGAAACCAAGTGGATATACGAATTAGGTACACTACAGCCGGGAGGTCTAAACGTGGATTTCGACCTGCAAGCTGTATTGAATTAGCGAACAAACGATATACAAAAAAGCATGCTCATGTGAATAGGGACTTAATAACATCTGCCTTCTTTCCCCTGGGGATGAGGAGAGTCCAGTATAGGGTTAATAGCAGGATAGGAAAATACTGTGGAGGAACACACCTGACTCCTGATTAGTTGCAATGGATGAATAAGAAGGAGGGGGAGGGTGAAAACAAGTGTGCCCCTGACGAAGCTCTAGGAGTGAAACCCGGGTCGGGCAGAAGCAGCAGACGCTGGGAATTTTATGTGTTTTAAAAAGCTGTTTTAAGAAGTTGTCTTGTAAGTATGGACAAATAAAAAGTTTTTAATAAGGAATACGGAGCTTCACTATTGCAGAAGCCATTCTTGTCCACAGAAAACCTTCAGGAATCTGAAGAAAAGAAATATAGATTGGTCTGAGGTATACACCATCTGGGTCCGTGTGGGGATCTAACCAGATTGTATGGAAACGTGGCTGTTCCGATAGAACAAGTGCAACTTACCACGGAGGGATTACATTTACGCTTTGTGTGATACACATCTTGTGAGTATAATCAGTGCAACGCAGGTTACTGTCACATACGGATTCACACTATTATAATTCCATTGGTTGCAGGATATCTACTTAAGGGATATTTGCAGCCCTCAGGCTCTCTTTGTGAACGAAGAAGTAAGAAGGACTAAGAACTTGCACACTGACCTGGACTAGAAGCGCGGTCCGAACCCTATATATTGTGGTCCACATGCGGTGGGACTGCTCCCCCAATGAAAAACACGCTACAGTGTTAGGGGTTTGAGCAGTTCTCCCATATTTGCCACGATATTTCAGTGATTTTGTTTTATATGTAGTGTATGTGCCTTCACCTGGCATTTAAACACTCCTTTGCACCTGGTAACTTCCATCACATGGTCTGATATGGGTGTGGCTTACAGTCTGGCTTTGTTCACATTGCACTAGTTGTCCTGCTAGGCGGTTGTGTGGAAGCTTGGCTGTGAGCTGGATTACATCATCTTCAGACCGTGTTCACACCATAGGTAGCGTAGTGGTAGGACCCCTTGCCATGCTGAGTGACCGTGACGTGGTGCATGATGGGCTCCGATGTGTTCCTGACAGGAATATATTGGCAAAAGTCATAGCTTTTAATATCTGCTTGTATGACTAGCCAGTATAGTCAGTGGCATATCCGTTTGGTGCATTTTTTTCTGTGATTTATAACACTCACCTAGCCCCATTCCCCTGATGAACAAAGCACATCCTGCTCTCCCCAGCAGGCGTGATGCAGTGACGTAATCGCACCTATTGGGATGAGTAGATGAGGACAGGCCTGGGGTATGTGCTCTTCTACTCAGTCCAGCATGTCACTGTATCACACCTATGGCCAGAGCCTTGCTTGGGTGCACACACAGTAGTCATTATTACTGTGTGTGTGTACTGGCAGTAGGGTAGCTACTTTCATAACTCCCAAAATGAGGACATCACACCCAGGACAGTGAGTGACGATACAACACACAGAATTTAAACCATAACCTATATAACAGCATCAGCCAAATTACACTAGAAATCTACAACATACACTCACCTAAAGAATTATTAGGAACACCTGTTCTATTTCTCATTAATGCAATTATCTAGTCAACCAATCACATGGCAGTTGCTTCAATGCATTTAGGGGGGTGGTCCTGGTCAAGACAATCTCCTGAACTCCAAACTGAATGTCAGAATGGGAAAGAAAGGTGATTTAAGCAATTTTGAGCATGGCATGGTTGTTGGTGCCAGACGGGCCGGTCTGAGTATTTCACAATCTGCTCAGTTACTGGGATTTTCACGCACAACCATTTCTAGGGTTTACAAAGAATGGTGTGAAAAGGGAAAAACATCCAGTATGCGGCAGTCCTGTGGGTAAAAAATGCCTTGTGGATGCTAGAGGTCAGAGGAGAATGGGCCGACCGATTCAAGCTGATAGAAGAGCAACGTTCACTGAAATAACCACTCGTTACAACCGAGGTATGCAGCAAAGCATTTGTGAAGCCACAACATGCACAACCTTGAGGCGGAAGGGCTACAACAGCAGAAGACCCCACCGGGTACCACTCATCTCCACTACAAATAGGAAAAAGAGGCTACAATTTGCACGAGCTCACCAAAATTGGACTGTTGAAGACTGGAAAAATGTTGCCTGGTCTGATGAGTCTCGATTTCTGTTGAGACATTCAAATGGTAGAGTCCAAATTTGGCGTAAACAGAATGAGAACATGTATCCATCATGGCTTGTTACCACTGTGCAGGCTGGTGGTGGTGTAATGGTGTGGGGGATGTTTTCTGGGCACACTTTAGGCCCCTTAGTGCCAATTGGGCATTGTTTAAATGCCACGGGCTACCTGAGCATTGTTTCTGACCATGTCCATCCCTTCATGACCACCATGTACCCATCCTCTGATGGCTACTTCCAGCAGGATAATGCACCATGTCACAAAGCTCGAATCATTTCAAATTGGTTTCTTGAACATGACAATGAGTTCACTGTACTAAAATGGCCCCCACAGTCACCAGATCTCAACCCAATAGAGCATCTTTGGGATGTGGTGGAACGGGAGCTTCGTACCCTGGATGTACATCCCTCAATTCTCCATCAACTGCAAGATGCTATCCTATCAATATGGGCCAACATTTCTAAAGAATGCTATCAGCACCTTGTGGAATCAATGCCACGTAGAATTAAGGCAGTTCTGAAGGCAAAAGGGGGTCCAACACCGTATTAGTCTGGTGTTCCTAATAATTCTTTAGGTGAGTGTAAATCACTGCTTTATTCACCAAACTTGGCACCTACAGTACTTGTCATATTGAACTCATTTCCTTGCTGCCTCCAAGAATTTGCTATTGGACATTACAGGACAAGGGAGTAAGACTCCAGAAGAGAAAGAGAAGACTACAATTCCCAGCATTGCCAGGATAAGACTATGTGATATCAGAGGACATTACAGGGAAGAGGCATAAGAGGAGAAGACTAGAAGTCCCAGCATGTCTAGCCTATTATTATGTGATTTCAAAGGATATTACAGGTAGGAGATATGAGAGAACTACAACTACCAGCATTTACCTGGCTCTCACACTGAATCCATGCTTCTCCACTGTTTTCTCCACACAAAGTTCGACCCCCTCATGTAACATAACATCATCACAGGTCCATCCCCACTGTGTCCATCCATCCCCACCACTTCTCCTCTCCACTGCTCAGCTCTGCCCCCACCTGCACTGATCGTATGATGGTGTCATCATCACAAGTCCTTCAGCTCAGCCATTAACAGAGCAATCTCTGCAGAGGAGGTATATACAGTCGGTCAGGGGAGGCCTGGGCTCCCTGCCACTATAGGCCCCATAGCAGCCGCTATGGTCAGGGGTGGGATTAACAACAGGTTCCCTACTTAACGGTGGACAAGCGGCGTCGCGACACATTCACATATACATACACCATACCGTATATATACAACACACATACACATAAATACACAATATACATGGTACACATACATAAATACACCATATATACAATACACACACATACCACCCAACTAAGGAGCTAAACTATCAACGGTGCGCGAAGCAATGGAAATGATCATCTCCAGCTGCCCTGTTGCCACCAGAGCACCGGAACTGGACACAGCCGGTAACGCGGTTCTCCAATCCAGTTGTAATTTTTTACAACCGGATCTAACTGGAGGGAACTGGCTGCCTGGCTATGGCTACTACTGTGGCCGTTTCACCCCTGGTAATAGCAATGCCTTTGGTAACTGTGGCTAAATATAAACAAACAGATCTGCTTAATTTGTCTGATCAGATATGTAAAAAAAGAATGACTAGGCAACATCAAGTTGATAAAAATAATAGGTATACAATACTCTATATAATTACTGAATGGATTTTCCTTTACTATTATTATTATTATTATTTATTATTAAAGCGCCATTCATTCCATAGCGCTGTACATATGAAAAGGGGTATACATACATAATACAGACAATTGCACCAAGCATGAACAAGACGAGTTACAAACTGGTACAGAAGGAGAGAGAGCCCTACCCGTGAGGACTTACAATCTACATGGTATGGGAGAAGGATCCAAAACCCTCCGTAATACAACTTACCCTGAAGTGACTGGTTGACTTTATGTAGAAATTCTTGTGTGTGGGAACCAAATGGAAGTTGAATCTCAAGCATGGTCTCTGGAGTCTTTATTCTCACCATGATGTCAGAGCCTGAAGCATAAGTGAAAAGATAGCAGATACAATTTTTTTTTACAGATATTACT
This sequence comes from Bufo bufo, assembly GCF_905171765.1. Taxonomy (NCBI): domain Eukaryota; kingdom Metazoa; phylum Chordata; class Amphibia; order Anura; family Bufonidae; genus Bufo; species Bufo bufo. The sequence goes on along the minus strand of NC_053391.1, from coordinate 346,260,120 downwards.
GCCACTGTTTTGTACTCAACATTACACAAAAAGTTCACATTACATGACTTAAAGTGGTTGTCTCACAAAAAATACTTGATAGTTTTCAAACTAGCACCTGGATCTGATTTCTTTCTTCTGCGTCTACTGAGATGTAGCAGAAAAGACACTCCCCTTGAGCGGCCACCTTGATATAAATCTAGGCCTGGTTCTGAGGTACAGGGCTGGTTCTACCTTTGTTAGAAAGAGATTGTTATGTACTATATGATGTCTGATTTTCATTTTTTACATTAATCATGGGATAATCCCTTTAAAAGAAAGACTGGCCTTTCTCTGGTTATTCAACAACAGGTGGAATTAAAAGAAAACTTACCTACAAAGTAGGGTCAGCCCTGGCACCCAGGGCCTAATGTGGTATTTTATTTGTTGTGGATGACAGTGCTGCATCTCCACAAGAAAGAGGATCTGGCATTGTCACAAGAGAGCTGCATCCTTAGCTCCTAAAAAGTAGACCCAACATCTGACCAACAGACTCCCTAATAAATAATTACACTGTGGAATTCAATTTTATATTGAAGTATGCCTTTAAAGGGGTTATGCCATGATTAAAACATTAAAATCAAACATATAGTACATGACTGTCTCTCCATTGGATCCAGTTATCTCCCTATTCATTGCTCCAATTTGTCTTTCAAGATTCTCTTCAAACTGGCGGCTCAGGGGTGTGTCTTTTCTAAGGGGGCTGTAGGACTCTTTCTATTACAGCTCAAGGTGCTGCATCTCTCTCACTATAATAGAGCAGGAGGTGTGTCCTTTCCACTACAGCTCTCTCCCTATAACTGTCATAGCTTCTAAATTTAGCTGGTGGCACCTCAGTGATGTTACAAAGGTGGACAGATAAATAAGGAAAAGAACAGTAGTTGGAGCTATACAGATACCTTTTATTGAATAACTCAATGACTTTATTCAATTTGTCATTATGCGCAATTACAAAAGTATTGTCACGGATGCGGTGTGTGTGGGAAACTTCACACCAAGCACAGGAGGGAAGGGGATAGGAACTAGGCCTGGAAACTAGGGTAAAGGAGAAGGTCACCTCCTAGAACAACCCTAATCCAAGTCCTGACTCACTAACAGTATGAACTGACCTCGATGGTAGGAAAGTTCATACACAGGAACCTAGAGCCCTAGCACACCCTGTAGAGCAGGCATGCTCAACCTGCGGCCCTCCAGCTGTTGTAAAACTACAACTCCCACAATGCCCTGCTGTAGGCTGATAGCTGTAGGCTGTTCGGGCATGCTGGGAGTTGTAGTTTTGCAACAGCTGGAGGGCCGCAGGTTGAGCATGCCTGCTGTAGAGCCCTGGAATAGTAACAGGATTTGAGACAACCTATTCCTCCACCAGAAGGATGAACAGGAGTCTACCTCAGGCCTAGATACAAAAGACAAGGAAATACAACAAATAAAATATAAAAGGAAAGATGACACTTAATTTCACGTGGAGCAAAGGCAACGCCAGGAGCTCAGCCGAGATCCAACAACTAGCTAAGCCCGAGTCCATAAACTGAAGCTATAAACCGCACTCCCCAGAAGGGGTAAGCAGTAATAAATAGGGGAAGTCAAATGACCAAACCAACAACACCTGCAAGAGGTGTGGTCATTCCCAAAACAACACAGACACAAATGATCCACAAGGAACAAGTCAGATTAACCCATGTGTTGCCAGTCTCTCTGATCTCCTGGCACCTGGCATGGGAGTGTTCGTGACAAGTATTCAGATCCAACTGCTGGTTTGAAAAAATTTGAATATTTTTCATTAGACAACCCCTCTAAGTCTTGGTCTACATGGTAGCATTGGCTGTGGCACACTTTGCATGTCCAAAGATTGCAGTCTAGCTCACTTTTATTATGTTGCGTTATAGTAGCATTGCAATGCTACAATTTTTGGCTAGGAGACGTGTGTTGTGGCAAAAGCTGACCCAGCCTAAGCTTCACTTATGTCAAAAATATTGTGAAGACTAAATCACATAATATTAAATTTCAACGCTGTCACTCCCAGATTTATTTTTTTCACTGAATAAAAATGAAGTGAAAATACTTGTTATCTTACTTTGTCTGAGACGGGAGTAGAAATGACATTATTCAGTAAGCACTACCAGTACTTCTAGTGAATGTAAACATAGCTGTTTTACAACTACATAACAACTATGTAAATTGTGGAGTGTAATCTGTGTTCTAGATTAATTTAGAGGTCTGGAATGAGGTCTGATTTAATTTTGGTATATGGGCTGGGGCTATATCAAAGGGGTTGTGCCAAATTTATAAGTTATCTCCAATTCACAGAATAAGAGAGAACTAAAACTAGGGGATTGATCTGAGGGGATTTACCCGCAGTGCTAAACGTTACTGTTCACAGGCTACGTTGGGGTTCAAGGGGAAGTTTATTTTTTGTTTTTCACATAGAAAAAGGATTCGCCTTTCTATTATACAGTTAAATAGATGTTGATGGCACAACCTTAACAGACTGATTTGTGGTCTATCTGTAAAAGGTCTATACTGACTAACTGTATCTATTTCTGACAATACTGTGTAATGTCGATGATGTTGATATATCTATATATATATGAATCCGAATAAAAAGTTATAAAAAATAAAAAATAAGAGAGAACTAGCTGATTGCTTAGGGTTCGAACACTGGGACCCCCACTGATCACAAAAACGGGGGGCAGGTTCCCCCGTTGTGATGGAGCTGCAGGCCATCCATGAGCACTGCCGCTCCATTCATTCTCCTGTGGATATGGGATAACATAAACTTGCTACTACCTTTTTAACCCCTTAAGGACTCAGCCCTATTTCACCTTAAGGACTTGGCCATTTTTTGCAAATCTGACCACTGTCACTTTAAGTGCTGATAACTTTAAAACGCTTTGACTTATCCAGGCCATTCTGAGAATGTTTTTTCGTCACATATTGTACTTCATGACACTGGTAAAATGAAGTTAAAAAAAATCTTTTTTATTTATAAAAAAATACCAAATTTACCATAAATTAGTAAAAAATTGCAAATTTCCAAATTTCAATTTCTCTACTCCTATAATACATAGTAATACCTCCAAAAATAGTTATTACTTTACATTCCCCATATGTCTACTTCATGTTTGGATCATTTTGGGAATTATATTTTATTTTTTGGGGATGTTACAAGGCTTAGAAGTTTAGAAGCAAATCTTGAAATTTTTCAGCAATTTTCGAAAAACCCAATTTTTAGGGACCAGTTCAGGTCTCAAGTCACTTTGCGAGGCCTACATAATAGAAACCACCCAAAAATGACCCCATTCTATAAACTACACCCCTCAAGGTATTCAAAACAGATTTTACAAACTTTGTTAACCCTTTAGGTGTTCCACAAGAATTAATGGAAAATAGAGATACAATTTCAAAATTTCACTTTTTTGGCAGATTTTCAATTTTAATAATTCTTTTCCAGTTACAAAGCAAGGGTTAACAGCCAAACCAAACTCAATATTTATGGCCCTGATTCTGTAGTTTACAGAAACAACCCATATGTGGTCGTAAACTACTGTACGGGCACACCTCAGGGCGCAGAAGGAAAGGAATGTCATACGGTTTTTGGAAGGCAGATTTTGCTGGACTGTTTTTTTGACACCATGTCCCATTTGAAGCCCCCTGATGCGCCCCTAGAGTAGAAACTCCAAAAAAGTGACCCCATTTTAAAAACTACGGGATAGGGTGGCAGCATTGTTGGTACTAGTTTAGAGTACATATGATTTTTGGTTGCTCTATATTACACTTTTTGTGAGGCAAGGTAAAAAGAAATAGCTGTTTTGGCACCGTTTTTATTTTTTGTTATTTACAACATTCATCTGACAGGTTAGATCATGTGATATTTTTATAGAACGGGTTGTCACGGATACCTAATATGTATACTTTTTTTTTTATTTATGTAAGTTTTACACAATGATTTCTTTTTTGAAACAAAAACAATCATATTTTAGTGTTTCCATAGTCTGAGAGCCATAATTTTTTCAGTTTTTTGGCGATTACCTTGGGTAGGGTATGATTTTTGCGGGATGAGATGACGGTTTTATTGGCACTATTTTGGGGTGCGTGTGACTTTTTGATCGCTTGCTATTACACTTTTTGTGATGTAAGGTGACAAAAAATGGTTTATTTAGCACAGTTTTTATAAGAAATTTTTTACGGTGCTCATCTGAGGGGTTAGGTCATGTGATATTTTTATAGAGCCGGTCGATACGGACGCTGCGATACCTAATATGTATACTTTTTATTTATGTAAGTTTTACACAATAATATCATTTTTGAAAAAAAAATAAATCATGTTTTAGTGTCTCCATATTCTGAGAGCCATATTTTTTTCAGTTTTTGGGCCATTATCTTAGGTAGGGTCTCATTTTTTGCGGGATGAGATGACGGTTTGATTGGCACTATTTTGGGGTGCATATGACTTTTTGATCGCTTGATATTACACTTTTTGTGATGTAAGGTGACAAAAAAATGGTTTATTTAGCACGGTTTTTATTTTTTACGGTGTTCATCTGAGGGGTTAGGTCATGTGATATTTTTATAGAGCCGGTCGATACGGACGCGGCGATACCAAATATGTCTACTTTTTTACCAATTTTTTTTAAACTTTATTTGGGGAAAATGACGTTTTTGTTTATTTTTACTTGAAACTTTTAATTTTTTGGGGGGAAACTTTATTTTTTCAACTTTTTTTAACTTTATTTTTTGTCCTATTTTGGGACTTGAACTTTTGGGGGTCTAATCCCTTTTACAATGCATTCCAATTGTCACGACTGTGACTGATCCAGACAGGTCTGGGAGGAGAAGGTCGCAGCGACTTGCTACTCGCGATAGCTTGTGAGTTTGCTCCGTGGTTCAGGGTATGTCATCTGGGTTTTGCCTTGTGAACCTTTTTGTCCTGACTGGGAGTTTGTAGGCATCCTTCTCAGGTGAGTCCTGTCTGCCACTCCCAGCTACTATATTAGGTTCAGTTTCACTTGTAGTCATTGCCAGATATAGTCCTTACTTCCAGTGCTACTCTGACCTTGGAAGGAGATCGATTGATGGTGTTGCTGTGGAGCTCTTGTCCAGCGTGGACTGTCGTGTTTGGGATCGCCTTCTCTGCTCGTGACTGGATAAGTCTATCTGCTGTAGATTGTTTGTTGTTGTCTTCCCCTGCTGTATTCCTAGACGTGAGTGATGGTGACTAGCGCTCCCATCGGCCTTTCCCCAGTCCAGTGTTAGGGCGACTGAGGGTTTAGGCATCCAGCTCGCCGCACGGGTTCACACCCCGTCTAGGGTATCAGGGCAGACAGGTGCCAGCTTAGGGTGACTCAGGGGTGGCCATTCTCTTTCCCATCCGTAGATAAGGGTCCCCCTTCCCCTCCGTCTGGTGCGACACGACTGCTGCTGGGATAGCGGTCGTGACAGTATATCTGGCCTTTAAAAAAAAAAAAAAAAAAAAGTGACATTTCATTTTTCATTTTTTTTACGGGAAACCAAGGTACTCCTGAGCCAAAAGTGGCTTTACCTGATAGGTTCTCAGGAGGGAGAGACCAATTTGTAACCTTCAGAGAAGCTTGCAAGTTGTTCTTCAGGTTACGCCCTAGATCCTCCGGCGGTGAGGAACAACGGGTGGGCATTGTAATTTCTCTCCTGCAAGGAGATCCGCAGGCTTGGGCTTTCTCCCTACCATCAGACTCTCCGGCCTTACGATCAGTGGAGGAGTTTTTTGAAGCCCTGGGTCTCGTATATGATGACCCAGACAGGGTCTCACTGGCTGAGTCTAAGCTGCGTAGACTTCGGCAAGAGAACCGGTCTGCTGAACTATATTGTTCCGAATTCCGTAGGTGGGCTACTGATATGTTATGGAACGACTCGGCCCTTAGGAGTCAGTTCTGCCAGGGGTTGTCTGAAAAATTAAAAGATGCGCTGGCGATATACGAGGTCCCTGGGTCTCTTGAGGCTGCTATGTCTCTGTCCATAAGAATCGACAGACGACTCAGGGAGAGACTATTAAATTTTACCGAGGCCTCTATAGGGCAGGGATCGGTCTGTTATGGTCCAGTCGAACCAATGCAAATAGGGGGCGCCACTAGACGGGTGAATCCTCCTAAATTCCGCCGTAGGTCAGAGGTTTGTTTTCGTTGTGGGGGGAGGGGTCATTTTGTAAAGGTTTGTCCCTCAGAACCCAAGAGACCACAAACAAAGGAGCCGCCGGAAAACTAGAGTCCCCAGACTGTGCGGAGGAGAACAGTCTGGGCGTATTCGTTTCCTCCATACGCATGTCTCAGTTTTTGTTGTCCGCTACCGTTGAGGCGGGCAATAAAACTGAGATCTGTTCCGTCTTTTTGGACAGTGGGGCGGGGGTCAACTTGGTGGATTCACGGTTTGCTCAGGCTCTGGGTTTTACTCCGGAACCGGTATGCAGAACTATTCCTGTTTTTGCCATCGACTCCTCCCCTCTTAATCAGAGAGAGTTAACTCAGATCATCCATAATATCCATCTGCAGGTAGGGGACCTCCATAAAGAGCATATCTCTTGTTATGTCCTGGACGGTCTTCCGGCTCCTATAGTATTGGGGCTTCCCTGGCTGGTGACTCACAATCCAGTGGTGGATTGGCAGGCCGGGGAGATTGTGGAGTGGAGTGAACGTTGTAAGGACAACTGCTTGAGTAGTAGGTGCTCTACACTCTCTGTAACATCTTTACCTGCCTTTCTGTCAGATTTTATGGATGTGTTCTCTGAGAAGGGTTGTCAGGGGTTACCACCTCATCGTCCATATGATTGCCCGATTAATCTATTACCTGGGGCAAAACTACCTAAAACCCGGTTATACAATCTTTCCGGCCCGGAGAGGAAGGCTATGAAAGATTATATTTCGGAGAGTTTGGCTAAGGGACACATCAGACCCTCTTCTTCACCTGTGGCTGCAGGGTTCTTTTTCGTTAAAAAGAAAGATGGGGGCCTACGTCCTTGCCTGGATTTCCGGGAATTAAACCGGATAACTATCCGAGATCCCTATCCTCTTCCTCTCATTCCCGACCTCTTTAATCAGGTTGCTGGTGCTAAATGGTTCTTCAAAATGGATCTCAGAGGAGCCTATAACCTGGTTCGCATCAAAGAGGGGGATGAGTGGAAGACGGCTTTTAATACTCCGGAAGGGCATTATGAAAATCTGGTCATGCCATTTGGTCTTACTAATGCGCCTGCGGTATTCCAACATTTTGTCAACGATATTTTTAGTCACCTTATCGGGAGATTTGTTGTGATATATCTTGATGACATCCTGGTCTATTCCCCAGATCTGGATACACATAAGATCCATGTGAGACAAGTGCTGCAGATATTAAGGGCCAACAAATTGTTTGCTAAGTTAGAAAAATGTGTGTTCGCCGTAAAAGAACTGCCATTTCTGGGGTATGTGTTGTCAGATTCAGGTTTCCGCATGGATCCAGAGAAAGTCCGGGCGATTATAGACTGGGATCTGCCTGAGAACCTGAAGGCATTGCAACGCTTCCTGGGGTTTGCCAATTTTTATAGAAAGTTTATAAAGAACTATTCCTTGGTGGTCAAACCACTGACGGACATGACCCGAAAGGGATCCGATTTTTCCAAATGGTCACATGCAGCCAAAACTGCCTTTGCGTCTCTGAAGGAGAGGTTCACCTCGGCCCCTATTCTCGTACAGCCAGATGTCTCGCTTCCTTTTATTGTAGAGGTTGACGCATCAGAGGTGGGGGTGGGAGCGGTACTATCTCAGGGCCCGTCCCCTGGTGAATGGCGTCCGTGTGCTTTCTTTTCAAAGAAATTGTCTACTGCAGAAAGGAACTATGATATTGGCAACAGGGAACTTTTGGCTATTAAGTTGGCCTTTGAGGAGTGGCGTCATTTTTTGGAGGGGGCGGTTCATCCCGTCACGGTGATTACTGATCACAAAAACTTATTATATCTGGAGTCTGCTAAACGTCTTACCCCTAGACAGGCTCGGTGGTCGTTATTTTTTACTAGGTTTAATTTTGTAATAACCTATCGCCCGGGGGCAAAAAATACTAAGGCGGATGCATTGTCTCGTAGTTTTCCTGGAGGGGGTGATGTTGAGGTACCAGAGCCCATTTTGCAAAAGGGGGTGGTGGTCTCTGCATTACACTCAGGTTTGGAGGGGAGGGTGTTGGAAGCCCAGGGGGACGCCCCGGCCTCCTGCCCCTCGGGTAAACTGTTTGTGCCAGAAAATTTACGACTGGAGATACTAAGAGAACACCATAACTCCACACTGGCAGGACACCCAGGTAGTAGGGCAACCTCTGAGTTAGTGTCTCGTCGGTTCTGGTGGCCTAAATGGCGCCAGGAGGTGTTGAATTTTGTGTCTGCATGTGCTACCTGTGCTCGTTCTAAGGTAGATCATACTCGTCCGGCAGGGCGTCTTTTACCTCTGGCCATCCCCAACAGGCCTTGGACGCACCTGTCAATGGATTTCATTACGGATCTACCAGTATCAGCAGGGAAGACTGTTATTCTGGTAGTTGTTGACAGATTCAGTAAAATGGTGCACTTTATTGCTCTTGCCGCATTGCCTAATGCTAACACACTGGCTCAGGTTTTTATTGACCACATCGTGAAGCTTCACGGGGTCCCTTCCGATATTGTTTCGGATCGTGGTACCCAATTCGTTTCTAAATTTTGGAAAGCTTTTTGTTCTCGTTTAGGGGTTCATCTGTCGTTTTCTTCATCTTTCCATCCACAGTCCAACGGTCAGACTGAACGTACCAATCAAAACTTAGAGACATATTTGAGATGCTTTGTTTCCGAAAATCAGGAGGAATGGTCATCTTATTTACCGTTAGCTGAGTTCGCCATTAATAATCGTCGTCAAGAATCCACTGATAAGTCACCATTTTTTGGTGCGTATGGTTTCCATCCTCAGTTTTGTACGTTTAGTGAGGGGGGGCCGTCTGGGATTCCCGAGGAGGAACGATTTGCGTCTTCACTTTCTTCAGTGTGGCAGAGTGTGCAAGAAAGTTTGAAGAGAATTGGTGGTAGATACAAACGTGCGGCTGATAGGAAGCGCTCTGAAGGTCCGGACCTTGGGGTGAATGACTTGGTGTGGTTGTCTACCAGAAATATCAAGTTGAAGGTTCCCTCGTGGAAATTGGGTCCGAGATTTATTGGTCCTTATAGGGTAATTAAGATCATTAACCCGGTGGCTTTTCGTCTGGAGCTACCTCAGACTCTAAGGATCCATAATGTCTTCCACAGATCTCTGCTTAAGAGATATGTAGAACCTCTTGAACCATTGCCACTACCGCCTCCACCGGTGGTTGTTGATGGCAGTCTTGAGTTTCAGGTAGAAAAGATTGTTGATTCACGATATGTTCCCCGCTCTATTCAGTACCTGGAGCACTGGAAAGGTTATGGTTCCGAAGAGAGAATGTGGGTTCCAGCATCAGAGATAAAAGCGGACAGACTCATTCGGGCTTTTCATAGCTCCCATCTGGAGAGGCATGGTCTTGAGGGTCCAGGGGCCCCTCGTAGAAAGGGGGGTACTGTCACGACTGTGACTGATCCAGACAGGTCTGGGAGGAGAAGGTCGCAGCGACTTGCTACTCGCGATAGCTTGTGAGTTTGCTCCGTGGTTCAGGGTATGTCATCTGGGTTTTGCCTTGTGAACCTTTTTGTCCTGACTGGGAGTTTGTAGGCATCCTTCTCAGGTGAGTCCTGTCTGCCACTCCCAGCTACTATATTAGGTTCAGTTTCACTTGTAGTCATTGCCAGATATAGTCCTTACTTCCAGTGCTACTCTGACCTTGGAAGGAGATCGATTGATGGTGTTGCTGTGGAGCTCTTGTCCAGCGTGGACTGTCGTGTTTGGGATCGCCTTCTCTGCTCGTGACTGGATAAGTCTATCTGCTGTAGATTGTTTGTTGTTGTCTTCCCCTGCTGTATTCCTAGACGTGAGTGATGGTGACTAGCGCTCCCATCGGCCTTTCCCCAGTCCAGTGTTAGGGCGACTGAGGGTTTAGGCATCCAGCTCGCCGCACGGGTTCACACCCCGTCTAGGGTATCAGGGCAGACAGGTGCCAGCTTAGGGTGACTCAGGGGTGGCCATTCTCTTTCCCATCCGTAGATAAGGGTCCCCCTTCCCCTCCGTCTGGTGCGACACGACTGCTGCTGGGATAGCGGTCGTGACACCAATACTTCTGTATTGGAATGCATTGGCTGTATGAGTAATACAGTGTGTATTACTAATACAGCTTCCGGCCTGTGAGATCCAGGGGGCTGGATCTCACAGGCTCGTCACCGGAAGGCAGTGCAGATGCCTAATGAAGGCATCGCGCTGCCTTCCATGCCATCGGGTCCCCCCTACAGCAGCATGGGGACCCGATGGCACCGCCGCCCGCCGGATAAGGTAAAACCGCAAACCGCAGGTCTGAATTAACCTTCGGTTTGTGGCGATCGCCGATGTGGGGGGTCACATGACCCCCCCCCCGGCGTTGTGACAGGATGCCTGCTGAATGATTTCAGCGGACATCCTGTTCCGATTAACTGTAGTGAGAGCGCAACTTTTTTTAACCTCTTCCTGACTACCCATTGACTATAAACATCCAGGGGTTGGGATTTGTCTCTGGATGTTTTAAAACGCCTTACACAGTGCTGAACGTGTGCTATGCATTCCGTACCATGACAGTAGCAAATTGTGGGGTGATTTTCTCCTATTATCCCTTGTGAAAAAGAAAGTTTGGGCTTAAAGCACTATTTTCTTGTAAAAAAGAAATGCCATTTTTAATTTTCACAACCAAGTGTTATCAGGGGCGGACTGGGAACTTAAAGTGGCCCTGGAAAAAATACTAAAAGTGGCCCCGTTTTGTAGTCAGGTCCAAATTGATAGAAGGCAGGGCCAACAATACCATATTGTGGCACATTATACCAACCCAACAGAGCCAAATACCACAGTCCATCACATAATACTGCCGCCAGCAGTACAAAATACATCCCCAAAAACTTCCACTGGCCGGCCATGAGGAGGGCTCAGGCGGCCCCCTGGGCATCGGCCCACCGGGAAATTTCCCTGTAAGGTTTATAGCCAATCTGCCCCTGAGTGTTAAAAATTCTATGAACCATCTGTTGGGTCAAAGTGCTTACTACACTCCTTAAAAAATTTTTGGGTGGTGTAGTTTCCAAAATGTGGTCACTTTTGGGGGTTTTCCACTGTAGGGGACCTCAATGTGTTTTCAAATGCAACATGCCACCCAAAGACCATTCGAGCAAAATCTGCCCTATATGACACTCCTTGCTTTCTGAGCATTGCTGTGTGCACATACAGCAGTTTACAACCACATATGGGGTGTTTATGTAAACTGCAGAATCAGGGTAATAAATATCGGGGTTTGTATCCTTACGGATACATTCAAATATTACCTGCTCACACAGCTGCAATATGCTACCAGATGATAGAATCTGGGGGTCCCTGCAAAAATTTTGAGAAGGTAGTTCCTGGGGAGAAGAGAATACTGGCCACACCTAGAAGTCATCTTAGCTATCTGATCGTGTCTATAATAATAAACTGGGGAGTTTCTTTAATAATCTTTAATAATAGTTTTTTTTTATATGAACATAGGCTGGTTGAGGTGCTGTACATTGAATATATGTATGTAGTGCAGTAAGTCTACAGGGGCTCACCTGGGGATTCACCTGTACCCCTGTGGGCCAGTCTGAGCCTGATACAGTGCACACGCAACTCACAAAGTATGACTTCCTAATTAAACATTACGCATCCATTACAAGGCGGTCCTCATCCTACTCAAGGTATATGACCTCCAAAGTGCTGGTACTCCTCCGCAGGATACATGTGGCATACACCCTGCCATGCCTCAGGGCTCATGGACATTTCACCCACAGTTGTGCTCACCACATCTGGTTACTTAGCTGACATACTCCAGGTGCTTAAAGCCATACTGCATAATATATCATACATTACATACCATCCATCAGCAGTTTACATGACACCTTTAAATTCAGGGAGATATAATAGCATGCATAAACATTTGCAATGCTGGCATGTCCTCAAAAATTGTTATTCAGTTCAAATTACGGTAGGTGGTTTTACCAATGATAACTTACAGGAGGGGAACTCAGTAAATGACTCATTTTTCTTGTAAGAGGAGCGAAGGCATTTTCAACCCTTTTACAAATCGTTGAGGCACATAAGCTGGGAATTCCCATTTGCTACATTCCACATCCCCATGAGTGGTGGTGTTTAAAGTGAATATACAAAATTCCTCAGACAACAATACCAGTTTAGTTCTAACGCAGATCCAATAGGAATATAGTGGGTTAGTTCACGAAAGTTTGCTCAGGCCATGAACCCTGCTGACATTCTTCTGCATGATGATGATGCATCTCCAGACCTCTGCTGGCTGGTAAAGTGGTTGTACATCACGGAGATAAACAACAGGAGAACGTCCATAGTATTTCTGTTCCGCAGAACACCATGATGTCTACTTTTCATTCTCATTCACCATCCATAGCTCATACTAAGACATGTCATAAATTTCCTAAACCATGGCACCATCCAGATTGAGGTTCAAGCAGAGAACAAAGGTGCTGCAGCATATATTGTTTTGTTTCTGTCTAGTAAATCTATAGTGAGGGCTACTCCATTATGGGCTTTATAACGCTCACATACTGATATGTGTGTATGTATCATAACCCATATAATACAGCTAAATCCCCCACATAAAAATAAATCATTTTGCTTTCCACACAATCAGTTCAAAGTGATCTCTGTATTCTAAACTTAAAATTACATTGATACAAAAAAATCAAATAGCTTACCAATGACATGGAAGTTTTCATGTGGTGTCACTACAAATTAAACCAAAAATTCAAAGGTAAGAAATTTGGTAACTGTAATGTGTATATTATATCTGCCACCTGCTGGAAGCAGTAGACAACTGCAATATCATATCGGAAATGATAAAGATTTACAGAAAAAAGGGTCATTTCTATTGGATGATACGATCTATCTCCAGAACAGTACCTCGTTGCACCAGGCCAGGAATGGAGAGGTGGCAATGCATGCGAGGCTCTCTCCATTCACTTCAATAGCATCTTTGGAAATACTATTGAAGTGAATGGAAAGAGCCTCGCATGCATTGCCACCTCTCCATTCTAGGCTGCGCACAATGGACTCCTTTTCTGGAGATGAGAGCGGGACCAACAACTATTGAACACATCCTGTGGATGAGCCATAAATGTCAGATTGAACAACCCCTGTAAGAAACTGCAGTTAATCTCTAGCAGCAGTCTTTTAACTTCCCCACAAATCACTGGAGATACATTGAATCTGAGGCAGATATATATAATAGTTCCTGTAATGTTCCTTTTCACATAGAAATTTGTAGGCAGGCCTCTACATAACGTCGGCGCATCCAGCGCCAATCCTAAATGTAAGACAGCTTCCTGGCTGTCTTACATTTAGCCCATTTTCATGAGACGGCCGATTCCCCTCCCCAATCATGCCATGCTCACTTTTTTAGACCTGGCGTCAGCGGGGAAAAGTCGCAATCTGCAACAGAAATACACCTAATATAGGCATATTTCTGAATAATAAATGACCCACATAGTGTTTAGCTCACTGTAACACACAGGTACAGTACAGACCAAAAGTTTGGACACACCTTCTCATTCAAAGAGTTTTCTTTATTTTCATGACTATGAAGGCATCAAAACTATGAATTAACAAATGTGGAATTATATACATAACAAACAAGTGTGAAACAACTGAAAATATGTCATATTCTAGGTTCTTTAAAGTAGCCACCTTTTACTTTGATTACTACTTTGCACACTCTTGGCATTCTCTTGATGAGCTTCAAGAGGTAGTCCCCTGAAATGGTCTTCCAACAGTCTTGAAGGAGTTCCCAGAGATGCTTAGCACTTGTTGGCCCTTTTGCCTTCACTCTGCGGTCCAGCTCACCCCAAACCATCTCGATTGGGTTCAGGTCCGGTGACTGTGGAGGCCAGGTCATCTGGCGCAGCACCCCATCACTCTCCTTCATGGTCAAATAGCCCTTACTTTCAACATTTTCCCAATTTTTCGGCTGACTGACTGACCTTAATTTCTTAAAGTAATGATGGCCACTCGTTTTTCTTTACTTAGATGCTTTTTTCTTGCCATCATACAAATTCTAACAGTCTATTCAGTAGGACTATCAGCTGTGTATCCACCTGACTTCTCCTCAATGCAACTGATGGTCCCAACCCCATTTATAAGGCAAGAGATCCCACTTATTAAACCTGACAGGGCACACCTGTGAAGTGAAAACCATTTCAGGGGACTACCTCTTGAAGCTCATCAAGAGAATACCAAGAGTGTGCAAAGCAGTAATCAAAGCAAAAGGTGGCTACTTTGAAGAACCTAGAATATGACATATTTTCAGTTGTTTCACACTTGTTTGTTATGTATATAATTCCACGTGTGTTAATTCATAGTTTTGATGCCTTCAGTGTGAATCTACAATTTTCATAGTCATGAAAATAAAGAAAACTCTTTGAATGAGAAGGTGTGTCCAAACTTTTGGTCTGTACTGTACATACTGTTCCTATGAATAGATACAAGCAGCACTGTCTAGTCACCGATGGCCAAGTGTGACATAGGGCTTGATGCCTTGATGGGCTATTCTAGTTGGAAAGACTCATCCTGCAACTTAGTTTACCTTCTTCCATGGTAATTCCTTTAGCCAGTGGGATGATTGTATCCAGCAATACATCCTCCGCACATATAGCCATTCTTCTGTGCTTGTATAAAAACACTCTGTGAGGACAAGCAAAGAACAATTTGCAGATGTCGGTTGATGTCAACAAATGGCATTTATAACATGATTATTAAAGGGTATCTGTCACCTGAAAAATGAATATTAAGCTGGCTGACATCAGCGATGTGCTAATGTAAGCTGAACATAACTATATTAGTGCCATCTCACTGCCTAAACCCTTTATTGAGAAAAACAAACTTTTATAATATACTAATTAGCCTCTAGGAGCAGGGGCGGCATTGCACCTGCTCCTAGAGGCTCCGTTTGCCTACCTATTTTCACGCCCTTCTTCTCTTGGTTGACAGGGCCAGGGCAGCGCTGGTCTCCTCCCGCCGGCCGTGTCTGCTGTGTAACTCTCGCGCCATTCAGTATTTAGCGCAGGCGCAGTGAGGGAAGGACACTCAGTGGCTGCTGGCTTCCTCACTGCGTCTGCGGCGAATACTGAATGGCGCGAGATTTACACTGCAGACACGGCTGGCGGGAGGAGAGCAGCGCTGCCTGGACCTGTCAATCTAGAGAAGAAGGGCGTGAAAAGAGGTGGGCAAACGGAGCCTCTAGGAGCAGGTTCAACGCCCCCCTGCTCCTAGAGGCTAATTAGTATATTTATAAAAGTTTGTTTTTCTCAATAAAGGCTTTAGGCAGTGAGATGATACTAATATAGTTATGTTCAGCTTACATTAGGACATCGCTAATGTCAGCCAGCTTAATACTCATTTTTCAGGTGACAGAAACCCTTTAAGTTCAGTCCACAACATGCTAGAGCCATGTTCATAGGCATGATCATTGTTGCCCAATCCTATTTTACTGTATTAGAAAAGTAATTAAAGATGGATTTACACTGCCAGATTGCTGGGCAGATTATCGAGGATGAATGCTTGCAATAATCTGCCAGCGTAAATGTGCCATCGGTCACCCGATGAACGAGTGAAACACACGTTCATCAGGTGAAACAATCTTTCATGCGGACACCTAAATCATTGTTTCTGGAAAGCAGATTGTGCTGTCTAAACCGCACTCTGCTGCCCAGAAGCAATGCACCCATCACTCATCCCCATACAGTGGAGGGGATCACTGCATGTAAATGCAGCGCTTCACCTCCACTGATGAGCAGGCAATTGTCAGGAAGAAATACTTCCTTCCCGACAATCACCTGCTCCATTGAGCCATGGAAACTGGCCTTTAGTGTTTCCGAGTAGCTTTACACATGGTAGTTGTTGGTGGACATTTCCAAAATGACATTTTCTCGGGTCAGAACAAAACAAAATTGCCATGGTTAAACCACTAAAGGTCATAGAGCCACAGGTCCTTGGAAATTTCTTGAAGTGAGGATTTTAATTGACGTGGTGCTTTTGTCATTTTTGACTGTAAAATGTTAAAATTTTTACTCCATTTACTCCAGTTTTTAAAAATAGACAGGAAATTTGTGTGGTAAGCTATGTTTATTTGTTTCACTCCAGATTTATCGACTTCCACTTTTTAAAAAGGTGCAATCTTACTGCAGTAGGGCTTGGAGTAGAAAACTGCAAAAGTGTCATGTTTACAGATACGCCAAATTTACCAAACATGAAGAACATACGACCGATGATGCGGTGTGATGAGCCAATGATGTAGTAGATGAAGTGGCATCAGATCATTGGAAGGTGGTCTTAGTGTAGTCTTTGATAGTGTCTCAGATGATCCTCAGACCATAGGTTATAAAAGTCCTTGAAGTTAGTTCTACCATGGCATTGCCTCAGAACACCTGATGACGCTGTGAACCAACCGGCTTAATATGTTGGGGTGGTAACTGTACCTGGATTTGACCACACTGAGATGCTGAGGTCTCGTGAATTTGTGGACTGTAGAAACACATTCATAGAATCAAGCGCACAAAATGGATAGGGACACATCATAGTAGATATCTTAACCAAATAGGCATAAAAGATCCTGGCAAATTCATCTGGATTTATTACGACTGAAGGGAAAAACAATCCCAATAGATTGAATCTATGAGAATCTACTAATGATGTTATATGAGCACAAGTAATAGATTACATTATACTGTAGAATAACTAGTCAGCAGCCCTGTGAGTCTTTAATCACTTTTCCCTTCTTCTCCACACACATTTTTATTGATCACTAGTCAATGATGATTGCATCCTCTTAATTATGGACTAAAAGTTCAATAATGTAGGGTGGGAAGGATTAGTGGGCCCTAAGGAGCAATTGTATATTTTTTATAATAACCCAACACCCATCTAAAGGGATTTTTGTTATTGGTCCATTCGACATTTGATAAATTTGGCACAACTTACACCAACACAAACTCTTGCAAAAATAAATGTAAAAAATCTCCTCATAAAAATTTTCCCCATAAATGTGTTTTTTTTTAATACTTACGCTGCTGTCTCTTTGCTTTCCACCAGTCCAACAAGTCTACTTTCTTTGCTGTGAGGGTTAATTAAGACTCCTTGCACCGCATGATAGAAGGAATCAAGGATTATAATGGGGATTTTCTACGTTGATGTTTTACAGTTGTTAGTGTGAGAAGAAAGCCATATCTGATATGGCCATCATCTAAGTCTGGACTAGTAGCTCTCAAACTAGAGACTGCTTTTATTATTAATAGGGTTTTCCCACAATTAAAGGGGTATCCAGGGACAGATTGGGAACTTAAAGTGGCCCTGAAAAAAAACCTTAAAGGGGCCACATGTTGTAGGCGGGTCCAAGTTGAAAGAAGGTGGGGCAACATAAGTAGGCAGGGAAAATAGAACTAGGCAGGACAATACAAGTAGACGGGGCCAGCAATACCATAGTGCAGCACAAAATATCGCCCCAGCAGAACCAAATATCACAGTGCAGCACCAAATACTGCTGCCTCCGCTGCAATATTATACAGTATTGCTGTCCTAAAGATGGCAATACAGTTGAAATCAGGAGGGGAACCTGTGGCCACAGGTCCAGAGACATCAATACCTGATGCTCCTAGCATTAATTAATGCTGAGATCATCTGATCGTTATGTATCCAGTGGTGTGTGGAGGACTCAGGCGGCCCACTGAGCATCGGCCCACTGGGAAATTTCCCTCCAGGGTCAATGGCCTGTTGGCCCTCGAGGTATTCCAATTTGGGACACTGATGGCATATCATTAGAATATGCCATCAATGTCAGACAGTTACAGGACCCACTCCTGTCTCCAGAATGGGACCCCTGAAGTGAAGAAAGAGCAGCCGTGCATGCACAGCCACCGTCCGTTCACCACTGTGGAAGTTCTGAAGAGCGCAAAGCACACTTGCTCAGCTACTTTCGGAAGCCCCATAGCAGTAAATGAAGAGAAAGCCACATATGCACAGTGTGCTCTCCTTCACTTTAGGGACCCTGTTCTGGAAATAGGAGTGGGTCCCAGAGGTGGGACCCACACCTATTTGACATTGATGGCATACCCTAGCAGATGCGAATACCCCTTTAAAAACTACATTCCTCTGTAAGACTACAGCCACACATTCAGGTTTTCAGATGCAGTTTTTGAAGACAAAATGAGGTGTGATTTATAAAAGGAGAGGTATTAATTTTTTTAAAATCTACTCCTGGTTTTGGCTTCAAAAACTGCATGAGTGGCCCATACATTTAGATCACACAAAACATAACAATTGTTCAATCAGAAACATTAGATTTTGCCGTTATGTATGGGTTGTGGCACCAACGGTGGTTTTATTTTGATACCTAATGTGTTCAGTTTTGTTGAGTAGAAGTTGATAAGTGTGACGATTCTCATTCTGTTGCTCAGGGTTGGATTGGCCAACCAGAGTACCAGAAGATCCTTCAGTGGGCCCATTCTACTAAGCCATAGTGGGTCCCAAAGGTCCAGGAGAAAATTCCCATTTTGAGCTGTCTTTAGAAACAGTCACTTGCCACTATTAATTTAGTCACTTGTCACTATCATTCATGAGTGGATGGGACCCTGACAATAATTTCCTCTGGTTGGCCGAAAGCACCCCAGTCCGCAACTGCTGCTGCTCATGTACAAGAGGACCTGGGCAAAGGGACTGCGCTACTGGGTATGAGTGATCACTGGCAACGGACGCAAAAAATTATGTTTTGCACCTGGATATTTAATCTTGGGACAAACCCTTTAAAGTGGTTTCCTGTAAGTAAGTCAATCTAATATAGGCTATACCTTAGGCTTTGTTAACAGTGGCATAATACATTTTTACAGCACTTAGCATATGACGGATGACACTTAAAATCCTTTTTTGTAACTTACCTTAATGGATCCTGACAGATCCATTTACCCATAATGGGGCTATCATTTTTCTGAGTTTTTTATTTTTTATTTTTTGTGTTTTGTTTTTTTTAATACTGAATAGTATAGTCTAGCATGCTATGTGAGTCTCGCCATCAAGAAGGAATTGAAACTGGACAGAAAAAAACGGAAGTTGTGCTCCTTGTGGTGACTGATTGGTGACCCTTGGGACCATGACTGCAGTGTTTGTCTACACATGAAAAGCCACAATCAAGAAAATATGGGTAAATGAGTAGTACGTGCCCTAAAACCTTGCAATGTAACAGAAGAGATCAATGTAAGAAATGGGCGACATTAACAGTCCTGATTTATGTGAGCATGTGAACATACATGTGCATCTAGTTAGAAGTGTAAAAAGCTTTTTTATGAAATTTTTACTGTTTGGACTGTTTCATAAAACGAGTCTTTGACTGATGTGGCTATGTGAGTAAGATGCTGACTGGTCGCTTTTAGTTCTGTTTTCTAAAATTAAATCAGAAAAGGTAATGATAAGTAAGATTTTTCTGTAGCCTAATTCAACAGCCATGACCTGAGACAAGCTGGTTTCCGGTGTAGGAGATTTGTTAAGCACAGGAAGTTGACAAAGACTCATGTTAGGTAGGATCCTGCATGCTGTGCGTGTGCCAAGCAGAGCAGAGGAAAGTGAACAAGAAAAAGTAGCCAGTGACCGACAGCGGTAGCTCTCTAGCTCTTACTTCAGAGCAGTGGAGCCTGCATGTGTGTTTCATCAACCCAAGATCAATCAGGTAATTACAGCAGATCAGAGAGCCAGAGACCAGTGAGGGCCAGTTCGCTGTGTTCTCCCGCGAACACATGCGGGCTGCCATCTTGACTCACAAGTCCGGCGAGGCACAGGTAAACCCTTACCTGTGCCTGCGCCACGAGCCGGTCTGAAACAAATGCGGTCACCGGGAGCAGGCACTTCCGAGAACAGCCCGATGAAGGCCCCCGGCGGCTGTTCTCGGAACTGCCTGCTGCCGGTGACAGCATTTGTTTCAGACCGGCTCGCGGCGCAGGCACAGGTAAGGGCTTACCTGTGCATCGCCGGACTTGTGATTTAAGATGGCAGCCCGCATGTGTTCGCGGGCGAACTGGCCATCACTGCCAGAGACTACCGGGAGAGAAGCAGTTAGTGTGAGAAGCAGAGGAGTTCTGCAAAAAGCAGGAGGCACTTGGTGTAACAACAGTATAATAAAGATATCAGTGACTGTGTTGTTATAGTTAAGTACAGAGATTGTGTCGTGTAAACCCCAGAGACCCCACCCAGTGTATAGAGACCCCACCTCAGTACATACCTAAGTCTTGTCTTGTAAAACTATTCCAGATCTGTTATTTTACTGTTGTTCATTGTGTTACTGAAGTGTTCAAACTTGGGGGAAGCAAATGTGAAAGAATGTTCCCTTTCATTCTTCTAAAGGCTCATGCTTATGGCAAAGCTATATGCACAAACTATGTATGGTATCACACAGGGTCCTTACAGGTCAAACACGAGGAACCAAATTCTCTGTAATACAGCTTGCAATGGAGTGAGACATGTTTTTTTTATTTTTTTATCAAGGGACCCATGTGTCTCCAGGGTATGTCTGCTGAATTACAGATTTGTACAACACAGTTCTGTGACAAGGCAGTGTACCTGCGGTGGTAATGACAAAAGCATTAAGGATATGGTACTAAAAAGGATACTACAGTGCAATTCTCTTCTTTGTCCAATGTATCTTGGATGGCTATAGATTGGTCCATAGTTGCATCTGCAAAAACAAAATTAAATAGTCTTAAAATTATGGAAGGCATTTACAATCTCACTTCTCCTGCCCTGTATACTGGGTGTAATTCTCACTGTCTGCTCTTATCCTGTATATATGGACACTGCACAGTACCACTTCTCCTGTCCTGTATACTGGGTGTAATTCTCAGTATCTGCTATTATTCTGTATACAGTTGCAAGAAAAAGTATGTGAACCCTTTGGAATGATATGGATTTCTGCACAAATTGGTCATAAAATGTGATCTGATCTTCATCTAAGTCACAACAATAGACAATCACAGTCTGCTTAAACTAATAACACACAAAGAATTAAATGTTACCATGTTTTTATTGAACACACCATGTAAACATTCACAGTGCAGGTGGAAAAAGCATGTGAACCCTTGGATTTAATAACTGGTTGAACCTCCTTTGGCAGCAATAACTTCAACCAAACGTTTCCTGTAGTTGCAAATCAGATGTGCACAACGGTCAGGAGTAATTCTTGACCATTCCTCTTTACAGAACTGTTTCAGTTCAGCGATATTCTTGGGATGTCTGGTGTGAATCGCTTTCTTGAGGTCATGCAACAGCATCTCAATCGGGTTGAGGTCAGGACTTTGACTGGGCCACTCCAGAAGGCGTATTTTCTTCTGTTTAAGCCATTCCGTTGTTGATTTACTTCTATGCTTTGGGTCGTTGTCCTGTTGCAACACCCATCTTCTGTTGAGCTTCAGCTAGTGGACAGATGGCCTTAAGTTCTCCTGCAAAATGTCTTGATAAACTTGGGAATTCATTTTTCCTTTGATGATAGCAATCCGTCCAGGCCCTGACACAGAAAAGCAGCCCCAAACCATGATGCCCTCATCACAATACTTCACAGTTGGGATGAGGTTTTGATGTTGGTGTGCTGTGCCTCTTTTTCTCCACACATAGTGTTGTGTGTTGCTTCCAAACAACTCAACTTTAGTTTCATCTGTCCACAGAATATTTTGGCAGTACTGCTGTCGAACATCTAGGTGGTCTTGTGCAAACTGTAAACGTGCAGCAATGTTTTTTTTTGGACAGCAGTGGCTTCCTCTGTGGTATCCTCCCATCAAATCCATTCTTGTTTAGTGTTTTACATATCGTAGATTCGCTAACAGGGATGTTAGCATATGCCAGAGACTTTTGGAAGTCTTTAACTGACACTCTAGGATTCTTCTTCACCTCATTGAGCAGTCTGCGCTGTGCTCTTGCAGTCTTTACAGGACGGCCACTCCTAGTATCACGACCGACGTGCCGATCACATACGTGACGCAAAGGGAGGGAAAAGGGAAGGCCCTGTCCAAGGGAGAGGGAAAGATGGTGACCTTTAACTCACCTTGAGGCTGGCACCTGACTGCCCTGACGTCCCTAGACGGGTTTTTCACCCGTACGCCAATCACGTGCCTAAACCCTGGCTTTCCTTAACATGAGCCCTAAGTAGTGAATAGGGCGGTGGGAACACTAGTCCGCACCACTAACACTAAAGGGAAACACCAGGGAGAGGACAGACAATACTGACGAAACATATAATCCCAGGTGGGCGACAACAGCGTACAACAAAAGACCAACAGGGATCCGGAGGGTAATGCTCTGGTACGACAACCAGGAATCACAGCTACACAGCTCCAGTGGGTCAGTATAGAAGTCCAGGCAGGAAGCTCTATATCTGGCAACCAGAGAAGTGGGAGAGGGGAATATAAAGAGGTTGGGAGTGCTGGACAAGAAACAGCTGAGGAGAAGAAGCTAAGGATCCCTGAGTGAGACAAAAAGGATTGCAAGGCAAACACAGAAAGCTACCATTAAGTAACAGCGCGATCTTTAGACATAGAGCGCGCAGCTGCCTGCTGCAACTTCCTGACCCCGGGTAAAACGGAGTCAGACGTGGCTCTTGACACCCTCATGACACCTAGGGAGAGTAGCAGCAGTGCTGAACTTTCTCCATTTATAGACAATTTGTCTTACCGTGGACTGAACAGCAAGGCTTTTGGATATACTTTTATAACCCTTTCCAGCTTTATGCAAGTCAACAATTCTTAATCGTAGGTCTTCTGAGAGCTTTTTTGTGCTAGGCATCATTCACATCAGGCAATGCTTCTTGTGAAAAGCAAACCCAGAACTGGTGTGTGTTTTTTATAGGGCAGGGCAGCTGTAGCCAACACCTCCAATCTCATCTGATTGATTGGACTCCAGTTGGCTGACACCTCACTCCAATTAGCTCTTGGAGATGTCATTAGTCTAGGGGTTCATATACTTTTTCCACCTGCACTGTGAATGTTTACATGGTGTGTTCAATAAAAACATGGTAACATTTATTTCTTTGTGTGTTATTAGTTTAAGCAGACTATGATTGTTTATTGTGACTTAGATGAAGATCAGTTCACATTTTATGACCAATTTGTGCAGAAATCCATATCATTCCAAAGGGTTTACATACTTTTTCTTGCAACTGTATATGCTCTTGTGGTAGTGGTTTGGTCACTTGATGTCTACTGTCAGTGAGCAGCAGCATTGTTTCCTAACATGCGGCTCAATCCACATCACAGCTATAAATTTACAGCTAGAATTAGGAGCGGTGCAACTTTCTAATGCATGGTTCCTTTCTCAGTTTTGTCTGTATAAAGACTGAATGGGAAGGGGTTAGGTAAGAAGCATCGTTTAGGTTCACATCTGCGGTTCTTGGGTAGGAACAGAAAATCAGAAGAAAAAAAAAACACATAAAAGAAAAACAAAAATGTTGGATCCAGCAACAGACTCCAATGGTTGCACGATGGACTCCAGTGAATATAAAGGAGGTTGTAAGGCTTCTGTTATGCGCCGGCATTTATATTTGACAGTGGTGGAGACCGCTAATGAAACCTCCACCGCAGATGTGAACTCAGACTAAGGACTGCTGTGATGTTCAACCCATGTTGGGCTGCACTAACACAACCGTGTGACGGCCGCGGCTGTTTTGCCCACTGCAAACTGCAGATACGCAAAACATGGGCACCAGCCATATGCACCCTTCATTGCGGTGTGGACCCATTGACTTTGGTGTGCTCCTGGGTCAGAGCCTCTGTGCTGCAAAAGATAGGACATGTCTTCTCTTTGGCTGCATCGTGCGGATCGCAGACGAGTTGAAGTCAATGGGTCCGCACCGCTATGTAGGGTGCACACAGACGGTGCCCGTGTTTTGCAGATCCACAGTTTGTGGTCCTCAAAACAGGCATATTCGTCAAACAGTTGTGTGAATGCGGCCTTAGTGGATTAGAAGGAGCCATTTATCGGGTGAATTTTTGTATAATCGTTCGAATTTGAGAACATATCCTTGCCTGTAATAGTGTGCAGCGATTGAATGATGATAAATCATTTGTTTTCCCTTGATCAGATGTTTCAGCCTAACTAGAACATTTTTGTTAGTCGCTGCCACATCTTCTCATCGAATCAGAGATCTGCCAGTCGGGGGTAACAAGCAATGACTGCAGTAATGAGCAAATAGCCAAATTATTTAGTGATTACTGTCTCTTGTAGCTCATTATTGAAAAAAATACCTCCCCCCCTGCAATCTCCACTACAGTGTGCCAAATCCTAGAAAGCGTTGCATATGAAACCATGTAGTATAAGTAGGGTTGTTGCGGGTATTGAAATTTCGATACCCAATCGATACTTTTGTCCCGGTATCGATATGATACCGGGATTTCCATTTTTTCGATACTGGGCTGCGCTGCGCAGTCTAGTATCACAGAGCATGAGCGCACTGCTGTCAGCACACTCATATTCCCTCAGGAGCACAGGGGAGAAGGAAGCAGTGTCTCCCTCCCCCCTGTGCCGCGCTGCCAATAAGAAGAGAGAGGGGCGGAGGAGGGGAGGGCGCACTGCGCCACCAATGATAGCAGGACTTTTCATGGGTTCGGATGTTGTTAAGTTACCAGGCTACATAGAGCAGCGCCCAGGGATCTACCTGCACTTACTGTTATTCCTGGGCGCCGCTCCGTTCACCCGCTGTGCCACCGTTACTGTCTCCTGCTCCGTATGCTAATTACTACTATCGGAGCAATTGGGAGGAGACATCAGCTTCTCTC
Source organism: Bufo bufo (assembly GCF_905171765.1). NCBI lineage: Eukaryota > Metazoa > Chordata > Amphibia > Anura > Bufonidae > Bufo > Bufo bufo. The sequence goes on along the minus strand of NC_053391.1, from coordinate 346,235,168 downwards.
CTGGGTGTTCCTTCTCCCTGGCTGTAGCGCTGTCCAATCGCAGCGCAGAACGTCACAGCCAGGGAGAAGGAACGCCCAGGAGAGAAGCTGATGTCTCCTCCCCATCGCTCCGATAGTAGTAATTAGCATACAGAGCAGGAGACGGTACCGGGCCACAGCGGCGAACGGAGCGGCGTCCAGGAATAATAGTAAGCGCAGGGAGATCCCTGGGCGCCACTCTATGTAGCCTGCTAACTTAACAACGTCCGAAACCATGAAAGGTCATCTTTAACTTTTCATACAGGAGGCAGGTGCCGGCAGCAGAATCACATAGCTGGCACCCTGACTCTGACAGCAAGCTGCGATCAGCGGCAGTTAACCCCTCAGGTGCAGCACCTAAGGGGTTAACTGCCGCCTGTATTAAAGGTTAACTGCCTCCTGTATTAAAGGTTAATTTTCATCGGCGGCGTAGTGCGCCCGCCCCCCTCAACCCCCCCAGTATTAAAATCATTGGTGGCAGTGGCCACAGGGTCCCCTCCCCTCCTCCTCATTGGTGGTGCAGTGGCAGTTTCTGATTGGAGCCCCAGCAGTGTAATCCTGGGGCTCCAATTGGTTACCATGGCAGCCAGGACGCTACTGAAGCCCTGGCTGCCATGTTCAGCTCCCTGCTGCTGTGTGCACAAAGCACAGGGCAGCAGGGAGAGTGTGAGATCCTATTCACCCTGATAGAGCTCTATTAGGGTGAATAGGACAAGGGCTTAAAGATCCCAGGTTCTAGCCCCTAAGGGGGGAAATAGTTATTAAAGGGCTTCTGTCACCCCACAAAAGTCTTTTTTTTTTTTTTGGATAGTTACATTCCTTATAGCGCGATATAGGAGAATATAATCTTGTCACTTACTTTCATGCGGCCGTTTCTTTAGAAAACGAGGTTTTATAATATGTAAATCCGGTCTCTACCAGCAAGTAGGGCGTCTACTTGCTGGTAGCCGCAGCAGAAAACCGCCCCCTCGCCGTGTTGATTGACAGGGCCAGCCGTGATCTCCTCCTCCGGCCGGCCCTGTCAGCATTTCAAAAATCGCGCGCCTCTGTTCATTCGGCGCAGGCGCTCTGAGATGAGGAGGCTCGTCTCCTCAGAACTCCCTCAGTGCGCCTGCACCGATGACATCACCGAAAGAGAAGACGTCATCGGCACAGGCGCACTGAGGGAGTTCTGAGGAGACGAGCCTCCTCATCTCAGAGCGCCTGCGCCGAATGAACAGAGGCGCGCGATTTTTGAAATACTGACAGGGCCGCCCGGAGGAGGAGATCACGGCTGGCCCTGTCAATCAACACGGCGAGGGGGCGGTTTTCTGCTGCGGCTACCAGCAAGTAGACGCCCTACTTGCTGGTAGAGACCGGATTTACATATTATAAAACTTCGTTTTCTAAAGAAACGGCCGCATGAAAGTAAGTGACAAGATTATATTCTCCTATATCGCGCTATAAGGAATGTAACTATCCAAAAAAAAAAAATGACTTTTGTGGGGTGACAGAAGCCCTTTAAATAAAAAGTAAAAAAAAAAAAAAAGTAAAAAAAAAACAAGTATAAATCCCCCCTTTCCCAATTTTACATATAAAATATATAAACAATAAATAAATAAACATATCACATATCGCCACGTCCGAAAAGTCCAAAGTATTAAAATATAAAAAAAATCTGTGGTGAACGCCGGAACAGAAAAAAAATAAAAATAACTGCGCAATTCGCCAATTTTAAAAATGCGGAATGCACGTTGCTTTTTTGGTGTTTTACTTTTTACGCATGGTACCGAATAGGGCTGAAACGATTACTCGATTAAATCGAGTAATTCGACACAAAAAAATCCTCGATGCAAATTTTTTGCATTGAAGATTCGTTTGTGTCATGTGACCACGGATCGGGAGTGAAGCGCTTGCTATTACTCCCGCTCCGTGGTCTCCTGCGGCGCTTGGAATACTTACCTTTCCAGCAGGCGGCCTCCGGACACTCCACAGTATGTCCATGGTCCCGCGCTGCTCTGACCTCCTGACGTACGCACGCCGTGACCCGACGCACTGTGTGACGTCAGGAGCAGAGCAGCGCAGAACGATGGAGTGTCGGCAGCGCCCCTGCTGGAAAGGTAAGTGGATGAAACCGAGGGGGTGGGGGCGCAACTAAGGCCAGGCGCCTGGAGTGCACAGCGTCATAGAAACCAGTGACGCTGTGCACTACGGGTGTCAGGAGGAGCATGGCAACAGAGCTGATGGCACAATGGGGGCAGAGCTGATGGCACAATGGGGGCAGAGCTGATGGCACAATGGGGGCAGAGCTGATGGCACAATGGGTTAGAGCTAATGGGGCAGAGCTGATGGCACAAGGGGGCAGATCTAATGGCACAAGGGGGCAGAGCTGCTGATGGCACAAGGGGGCAGAGCTGCTGATGGCACAAGGGGGCAGAGCTGCTGATGGCACAAGGGGGCAGAGCTGATGGCACAAGGGGGCAGAGCTGATGGCACAAGGGGGCAGAGCTGATGGCACAAGGGGGCAGAGCTGATGGCACAAGGGGGCAGAGCTGATGGCACAAGGGGACAGAGCTGATGGCACAAGGGGGCAGAGCTGATGGCACAAGGGGGCAGAGCTGATGGAACAAGGGGGCAGAGCTGATGGAACAAGGGGGCAGAGCTGATGGAACAAGGGGGCAGAGCTGATGGAACAAGGGGGCAGAGCTGATGGAACAAGGGGGCAGAGCTGATCGCACAAGGGGGCAGAGCTGATCGCACAAGGGGGCAGAGCTGATGGCACTGGGGTGAGGGAGAGCATATGGCACTGGGGTGAGGGAGAGCTGATGGCACTGGGGTGAGGGAGAGCTGATGGCACTGGGGTGAGGGAGAGCTGATGGCACTGGGGTGAGGGAGAGCTGATGGCACTGGGGGATAGTGGAGCTGATGGCACTGGGGGGAACTGATGCACTTGGGCTGATCGCACAGGGGGGAACGAAGGGTGTTGGGGGCTAATGGCAGGGCGTCTGAGGTTTTTATAAAGGAAAACAGTATTATTTTTTTCTTATTAGATTACTCGATTAATCGTAAAAAATAATCGATAGAATACTCGATTACTAAAATAATCGTTTACTGCAGCCCTAGTACCGAATGGTATCGAGCATCGCAATACTTTTTTATGGTATCGAAATCGAATCAAAAATTTGGTATCAACTCTAAGGCCTCCTGCACACGACAGTATTTTTTAACGTCCCGCAAAACGTGGTACCGTTGCACCGTGATCCGTGCCCGTTTTTTTCTTCCGTGGGTCTTCCGTGATTTTTGGAGGATCCACGGACATGAAAAATGAAAAAAAAAATCTAAGTCAAGTTTGCCATTGAAATGATAGGAAAAAACGAACACGGATCACGGACACGGATCACGGACGCGGATGACAATCTTGTGTGCATCCGTGATTTTTCACGGACCCATTGACTTGAATGGGTCCGCGAACCGTTGGCCGTGAAAAAAATAGGACAGGTCATATTTTTTTCACGGCCAGGAAACACGGATCACGGATGCGGCTGCAAAACGGTGCATTTTCCGATTTTTTCGTCCGCGAAAAAAAAACGGAAAACGGCACAACGGCCACGGGTGCACACAATGGTCATGTGCAGGAGGCCTAAGTATAAGACCCATTTAAGGCTACTTTCACACTCGCGTTTTGTGCAGATCCGTCATGGACGGATCCGTTCAGATAATACAACCGTCTGCGTCCGTTCTGAACGGTTCCATTTGCATTATCTTAAACATATCCAAGACGGATCCGTGTTGAACACCATTGAAAGTCAATGAGGGACGGATCCATTTTCTATTGTACCAGATTGTGTCAGTGAAAACGGATCCGTCCCAAATGACTTACATTGTGTCAGGACGGATCCGTTTGGCTCAGTTTCGGCAAGCGGACAGCAAAACGCTGCAGGCAGTGTTTTGGTGCCAGTCTCCAGAGCGGAATGGAGACTGATCGGAGGCAAACGGATGCATTCTGAGCAGATCCTTTTCCATTCAGAATGCATTAGAATGCAAACTGATCCGTTTTGGACGGCTTCTGAGAGCCCTGAACGGATCTCACAAACTGAAAGCCAAAACGCCAGTGTGAAAGTAGACTAAAACTACATTTCAAACGTAATACTTGGAAATAATCCAGACACATAATACAAACTGGGAACTGGAAACCGCAAAAGCCTTCACAGTGTTACAACCACAAGCATATCATCTGCATGCAGTTGGGTATGTGATACAGCAAATAAAATTATCAGTAATAGTTAATTTACCAATCACGTCTGCAGGGCTGTAAAATGGAAGCCACTGGATGGTGTTTTCCTCTTCAGACAGAGGAGGCTGGGAGAATGCAAGAATACAGGACAGTTACTCCCTCACTGGCCTACAATCTGCTGGGCTACGTCAGCATTTCCTTTCCCCTCCTGTCACCAGTGATTTTGCTGTAAATGGTTGTACTTCCTGACATCACCACTAGATGGGGATACAGTGCATAAATAACTAATTTAACATTAGGCTACTTTTACTAAAGTAAATGTCAGACAGATTTCCATGAGAGATCTATCCACTAATAACCAGATAATTTAACAGCCTGGATCTAAGTAGTTGCTAGCACACAGAGGTTGATGCCCAACATTGAATTCAGTACAGGTTGGCCATTCTGACCTTAAAGGGGTTGTCCCACTTCAGCAAATAGAGAAAGTTAATACAAGGCACTTACTAATGTATTGTTATTGTCCATATTGCTTCATTTGCTGGCTGGATTCATTTTTCCATCACATTATACACTGCTCGTTACCATGGTTATTACCAGGGGTGGACACAGACAGCAGAGGGCCCCTGTGAAGGTAATGTACCTGCCCCCCACCACCACCAAACCACACATACAGATATAAATATATACGTGCAAATAAAAAGCATCTTGTGAATATGGGTCAATATGTTTACAGTATGTATATATATTTTTTCCCTATCGTCCATGACAGCACCATGAGATAGGGTCCGCCTCCCAGAACAGGAAACCCACAGGTATAAAAAAGGAGGAGCCTTTCCCTTCCTCAGTGGTTTCCTGTCCTAGGAAGTTGATCCTACATGTATGGCCATAGAGGGGAGTAGTTTCTCCCTGGGCAACTAAGGCAGTTTTATTCAGCTGGGGGGGGAAGTGCGCCAGGTGAGTTCCCCGCTCCACACACCCAGAAGACGCAAGGACGCAAGCTCTATACTGTTAAATGAGGCATCTGTACTAGGCTGAGCCGCTGTGAGCGCGATCAGCTTCCAGACTCCATCTCTGCCATAATTGTCCTCACTCTTCCCTCACACCTGGTTACTAACCGGGTAGCAGAACTGCCCGCTATTGCGGGCATCTCCGGTGGTTGAGACAGGCTAATTGGAGGATCGGCCTGGTGGGTCACACGTGCGCGGGAGCGCGTGATGGTATGAAATCCCGCAAGATTTGTCCGTGCAGACCAGGAAGTGCAGGAAAAGGCTGTGTTTAAATTCACCTACCCAGCTACAAGCTGAGATCCTTGTCGGGAAGGTCTGGATCCAGGCTGTGGAAGGTCATGGTGAGTGCTGGTGCTGGTGACCAGAAGGAGCTGTCTACCCCTGTGGTATGGACGGTGATATGTGCTGTTCTATGAATACGGGCTTATGGCGGTTTGTTGTTTTTCAGGATAAACCTAAAAAGGCATCCTCTAAAACAAAAAACAAAGAATGTGGATTGTGTAAAGCAAAGTTAGCTCCCGCCTATACTAAGCTACTTTGTCGCCATTGTATTGAGTCTACAATTACAGAAGAATCACCTTCCATGACAAATGCATGAAGAAGTTAATTAGAGAGGAAGTGGGGAACGCACTTAAATCCAAGAAGGTTCCTCATAAATCTCAAGATAAATCTCCGGTTTAGGCCTCATGCACACGACCGTTGTTTGGTCCGCATCCGAGCCGCAGTTTTTGCGGCTTGGATGTGGACCCATTCACTTCAATGGGGCCGCAAAAGATGCGGACAGCACTCTGTGTGCTTAGATAAAAGAAGATGGTTCCGGCAGCATTCCGCAATATCAAAAGTTCTTTAATAGTCACCTCAAGACACAAACAGCAACGTTTCGACTGAAGCACAGTCTTTGTCAAGCCTAATAACATCAGTAATGATAGGCATATATATACCCCCCACATAAAATACACGCCCCATTACATCATCAATACGAATCAATGCATAATAGAATACATATGTACACATACTAACTTACATCTGGTGATACATCCGTCACAGTTGTGTTGTTCGCCTCGGCGTTCTCACATGTGTAGTGCGCAGCCGTGCCTCAATCCATTTGCATAACCGGATGTGTCATCCGTCACCATGGTAACCGGCGGCGCACGTGTCTCTGGCCAATCAGCTACCACAGGTAACCGCTGACGTCACTGGCTGTGCGTCCACCCTGTGAACTTCTTTCAAATGTGCACGTCTGTGCGTCAGCTTCATGGATCACATGGGACCCGCAGCCAATAACAGCACAGCGCAAGCGCCGGTGTCATGGTAACGATGACGCCTCGGCAATGCAACTTCCTATGCTAATAGGTAATGCAATTTATATTTACATCAAGCAGATATATATGCGATGCTTCCGACCAATCATACTGTGGGACACATGTCCATCAGCGCGATCACATGATTAGCAAAGAGCAGCATTATAGATTGCACATACCACCACACATGACCGTGATGGAAATCTCGTATATCAAAACAGGTATGGTAAACATCAACCACACATAGAAAATATGTGGGTGGTGTATCATACATACATTTCCTATATATACATAGATCAACATACTGAACCATTGTCATATGGATTGGGGATAAATCCCCCGGGGGTGTGCTACATATATGTTAAAAACATGATGTCCCTATACCTAGAGGGCAAAACAGTTACCAATATCAATCAATGGATGAGACATTGAATTCTATATTAAGGCCAAAGGGTTGTAGGGACCTAAGGGTATGGATCCATTTAAGCTCCTTTTTCCTCAGGATTCCCTTCCTGTCGCCCCCCCCTTCTCAAGTATCCTACGCTATCGATCGCCCGAAATCTCAATTGATTTATGGAATGTTTGCATTCAATAAAATGTTTTGCAACCGGTTTGTCGAGTGCACCTGTTCTTATTGTGCTTTTATGTTTATTTATTCTTTCTCTCAATTCCATCGTGGTCTCCCCCACGTAAATCAAACTACATGGGCACTGTATCATGTACACCACATCAGTGGATTTACATGTATAGTGACCTTTTATCTTAAACCGTTTGCCACTGTATGGATGTGTAAAACCGTCACCTTTCATGATGCCACCGCAGTTGCAACAAGAAAGGCAAGGGAAATTACCATTCCTCAGTGGTGCCAACCTTTTCTGTCTCTCACTATCCTTACCCCCTATGTCAGCCTTCACTATTCTGTCACGTAGATTAGGACTCCGTTTGTATGCCATCATTGGGGGAACTGAAAATTCGATGACTGCAGGCAATCCTTTCTGCAGGATCTGCCATTCCTGTCTTAGGATGGTGGCAATGTTGCCGCTATCACTCCCAAAGATGGAGACAAAAGGAATCCGAGGGGTCTCCTGCTTCTGTGGTCTCCTTGAAAAGGTGGAACTGCGTTCCATAGATATAATCTTTTGTTTGGTCCGATTGAGCAGTTTGATGGGGTATCCTCTCTTACTGAACTTATTGCACATTTCATCCACTCTAAATCCAAAGAGGGTGTCATCGGATACAATACGCCGTACCCTAAGTAATTGACTCCATGGTAGGGAGTTTACCATATTCTGAGGATGGCTGCTGTCATACATTAACAAGGTATTCCTATCCGTGGGTTTTTGGAAAAGATCAGTACAGATCCTTCCATCACGCACCTGAATCCGGACGTCCAGTAACTGCAGCTCACGGGCAGAATGCATCACGGTGAACCGCAGGTCCTGGACCCCAGAATTCAGGTGTGCATGAAATTCATCCAGATTGGATACAGTGCCCGTCCAGATTAAGAAAATGTTGTCGATGTAGCGCCACCAGCACAGAACTCTCTCAAAAAATATGGAGCGATACACAAGCCGATCCTCGACCTCCGCCATGAAGATGTTTGCGTAGGTGGGGGCCACATTGGACCCCATCGCCACACCACGCTTTTGCTGGTAGAAGGTGTCCCCGAAGAGGAAATAATTCCTCCTCAGGACCACCTCCAGGAGGGCGAGGACCAGCCGGCGAGCCCCAAGAGAGAGTTCCGTGCTGGCCAGGGCCACATCGACGACATTGAGACCGTAGGAGTGATCAATGGATGTATACAGGGATACAACATCAAAACTAACGAGCAAAAACTCCGGTAAATCAAGTGATCTCAACTTTGTCAGGAAATGGCCAGTATCCCTGGCCTGATGGATCAAGGGCCTATGGTGAGGCTGTTGCATTGAAACATACGCATTATCATGAGACCGCATAGTGCTGCTTCTACACTACTATTTGTAGCACTCTGTGTGCTGTCCGCATCCGTTGCTCCGTTCCGTGGTCCGCAAAAAAAAAATATAACCTGTCCTATTCTTGTCCGTTTTGCGGACAATAGGCAGTTATATCAATGGCTGTCCGTGCCGTTCCGCAAATTGCGGAATGCACACGGACGCCATCTGTGTTTTGCGGATCTGCAATTTATGGACCGCAAAACACACAACGGTTGTGTGCATGAGGCCATACTCTGATATCTCTAGTTCGGAAAAGGAAGAATTTTTGTGGAACTTTTGGGGAACTAGGCTCAGATACAGACCTGCGGTTTGCTGCGTTTCCGGGTTATTCGGGTCTCTGGTGACCCGATAACCTGGAACAGGATGGTGATCGGTGGTGTGATAATACACCACCAATCACCATCCTTAGATCCTGTGAGGTGATGGTGACATCACCTCACAGGATCTCTTCTGATTGGCTGCACGGGCGGGCGGGGGTTAACTCCCCCGTTCTCTCCTCCTCCATTCGGCCGTTGGACTACACAGATAGAGGAGCCTGCTGCCCGATATCCAGAGTGCACCCCCTGATCTGTGCCCAGCACCCCCTCTTTCGAACCTCCACAGTGCCATCTGGCACTAAAAGGTAGGTTAGGGACAGGGTAGGGAAAGGTTTAGTTCAGGCAGGGAGACTTTAGGGAAAGTTAAGGTTTTTACTGTTGCATCATCCTCTTAGGGTGTCTGGGGTCCACAGCACAGCTGTGTGACCCTGGACCCCCCCAGGGGTGCTGCAGCTTGCTGTAACAGTACAGCCTGGATCACAGCGGCTCCCTGTGACGATACGCTGACTTGCGCTCCAGCGTGGAACGCACCGGCCGTCTGCGATGATACGCTGGCTTGCGTTCCAGCGTGGAACGCAGCGACCGCCTGTGTTGTTACGCTGGCTTGCGCTCCAGCGTGGAACGCAGTGGCTGCTGGGCCGTCCTGTGACTCCGCCCACTTACCGTCCGGCCCTTAAATAGAAGACAGGTGCTAAGCAGGGTGTTCCACTAATGGAGTGCGCACCCTGCTAGCTCCACTGCATCTGAGGACTCTGTCCACATATCCAGACCTGGATCCCTAACAACAGCCGTGAAGGACTGTCTACCTTCTTGCCACTGGCTTCCCCACTGCTGGCTTCCTAGCCAGGACCAACTAACCGCAAGTATATGCCTGTTACCTGCTCTGATTAATGTCCTGGAACTCTGAGTGGGGTGGTTCCTGACTGGTGTGAGACGATACTCCCAAACCAACTCTGAACCTACTGCATACTATATACTAAACTGTGGACATGCTCTGAACCTACTGCATACTATATACTAAACTGTGGACATGCTCTGAACCTACTGCATTCTATATACTAAACTGAGGACATGCTATATACTAACCCTGAACCTATGGCATACAATATACTAAACTGGGGACATGCTATGTACTAACCCTGAACTTATTGCATACTAGATACTAACTCTGAACTGTGCACAAGCTTATACTAACTTGTGACTCCTGTAATACTAGGAGACCTTCTTCTCCAGCAGTAATACTAAATAGATGGATAGCGGTAAATGATTTTGTTACCCCAAACTCTCCGCCCAAGACTGAGAGAGACACCTGGGGTACATACTGAGTAACCGCGAATCCCACAGCCAAGAACAAGGGCAGTGGGATAATAGTGCATGTCCATTGCTTCCGCAGTTGAGATCCTAACTGATCAACTAGGTGCGTTACATATTAGTGGAACCCACATGGATCCAGCGGAGGTTGCAGGTCACCTCGTCACCCTCACTAAGAGGGTGGAGACCCTCAAAGTGACTATACAACATCTCCAGCTAGAAAACCAGGCAATACGGCAACTTGTCACTCAGGGGCCAGGACACCCCCGTGATGGACCAGAACCCAAGGTCAGCCCACCTGAGATATTCGCGGGTGACCGAAGGCAGTTCAGGGATTTCCTGAACGCGTGCAAACTAATGTTTGAGCTGCAGCACCGGACTTACCCAACTGACAGAACAAAAGTACTTACCATGATCTCATACCTCAGGGGGGAGCCCAGAGCATGGGCCAATACTTATTTAGAAAAAGAAGACCCAGTCCTGGAATCCTTCCCTCTGTTCCTTGAAAAAATGGCCCTTCTCTACGAGGACCATAGTAAACAGCTGACCGCTGAGACCGCTATACGCAGCCTTAAACAAGGGAGACGACCTGTAGAGGACTTTATTGCGGAATACACTCGCTGGGCCCGGGAGACTGAATGGAATGACCTCACCCTTAGGAATCAGTTTCGCCTAGGTCTTTCCGAGGCCCTGAAGGAGGAATTAGCCCGAGGAGAATTACCACTTACACTTAATGCCTTGATGCAGAAGGCCACCACCATTGACAGACGGCTGAGGGAACGCAGAGCCGAGAGAGTCTCAGGCTTCACACCCAACCCAAGACCGTCCAGCCAGGGTCCTGCTGTAGAGATGATGGAGATTGGGGCGATCCGAGGTCCTCTGACCGAGAGAGAGAAAGCCAGGAGACGTAACCTCAACCTCTGTTTATATTGTGCGTCTGCTGACCATACCGTTGATGGATGCCCCGCGATACGTAAGAAGTGCGAAGGTAAGAGCGGCACGTCTTGTACCTTAGGCAGTACAAAAAATAGTACTGGTGGTTACATATACACGTCTCTCACCTTACAGTGGGACCAAAACCGGATTATCGTTGAAGCCATGGTGGACACTGGAGCTTCGGGGAATTTTATCGATATGCATCTGGTTGAGCGAAATAAAATTCCCCACATGAGAAAAAACGTTCCGATATCCGTGAGTTTCATTGACGGTACCACTTCTAGTCCTATCCACAGTCAGACTCAACCCCTCATGGTGACATGTGAAAATAACCACACAGAATTCTTATCCCTTGATATCATACACTCTCCATTGTTTCCCGTGATTCTTGGGTTGCCATGGTTGCAAATACACCAGCCAACCCTCCTATGGAAACAGGGGAGAGTTCAGTTTACGTCACCTTATTGTATGGAGACCTGCTTTTGTAGTGTACGGGAGTTGTAATACCCGTCACTACCAAAGGTCACTTGGTGTGCTGTCGTCCCTCCTAATTATGGGGAGTTGTTGTATATCAGTTTTATAAAATGTAATGTAATGTGTGTATTTCCCTGTCATTGAAACTTGCATGTACAGGCCTGCTAGGGGTGTCACTACAGCTTCTAGTCCATAGAGGGAGCTAGGGAGCCCTAGTTTATATAAGGCCAGTCAGGGAAGTGCAAGGCAGACGGAGTCTAGTGTCTGTAATCTACAGTTGGAGTTTAGACAATGTCTGAGACCAGTCCAGGCCTGAAGCCTGCTGTTCAGGAGAAGATTCCCTCCTGAATTCCCACATGCAGAAGCAGGAATACCTTAGCCTGAGGAACCATTCAGAAGCTGGGAGAGACTGAGGCAAAGATCAGAGGAGCCAGAGGTACTGAGAGAAACAGAGGAGGTACTTATTTAAGCCATAATCAAGGAGATAAAGCCAGACTTAGGTTAATGGGCCTTGGTGAAGAATTGCTACATTCCAGGATCAGACAGAGTTAGAGTGCAAGCTCCTTTGCTGCAAGTCCTGTGTTTAACACTCTGTAATTACCCTGCTGTACTGAATTGCCTGCATCGACCGAATTGCAAAATCGACTGTATGCTGAGGAACTGCGTTTCCAAGATTGTCTCTGCTTAAAACTACTAAAGTTCAAGTTCTGTTTTAATTCCACGTTTCCTCAATTTATTTCTGCTTTCCACAAACGGCGTGCCACCGTTTACTTGGCACTGGCGTCACGAACTATTCCTACCTATACCTGCCCTTGCAGAGAGTCAGCTGTACCAGGTTAGTGTATATTGCACTACTACACTCAGAAACACCTACTACGCACAACTTGAGTACACTGCACCTCTCTTTTGGCGTCACGAACAGGATACGCACGCTTTATAGTGCAAGAAGCGTGAACTTTGTGCCTTATACAGTTGCCCTGTGACCAAAGTGACAAATTTTCCGGTTTTATTCAAGTGGACTTTGTGGACTGAAAATCATACCCAAAGTGTACCAAAAACTTCTAAAAAGCGCTGTGCAGTATTGCGCTATACAGAGGAAGAAAATCGCCGCATTGGAGTGTGGTTTTGTGGACTTTAAACATTCCTGCTTGCTGTCAGTGAATAGACAGCGTTTGTACCTAAAGATGGCCGCTGAGCTTGCTGAATTTACTGCTGCGTCACCTTCATCCCGAAAAGGCGGGAAAAGTTGGCGCCTTTCTGAGGAAAAAGCGGGAAGAAGGTCAAGGGCAGGCGCCACGGCTTATCTGGACATTTGCATGTCTGCCAGCCTGGACACCGCCCTCCATATACTGGAATACCTGGGGGGCGGCTCCCCAGTGCAATGGGAGGAGCTGGCTACTCTAATTGACGCGACCCTATCGCTCTCCTCAGTAGGATCGAGCATGTTGGATTGTGAGCAGAGTGTTACTGCAGCGTCCGCACCTGTAAATGCAAAGATGTCGGATGTTGGTGTTGAGCCAGAGGAGGCTCCACCGGCCTACGCTCCGGGACCGGAGCAACCCGCCTGCCGCACAAGGGAGAAAGAACCCGAGCCCTACTATGGCTCGTGGAGGGACTTTTTCCAGCCATCTTTCAAATGGTCTTCCCTGATGGCGGAGATCCGAGAGGCCGCTATCAAGCGGAATACAAAGACTAAGATCGTGTACGAGGAATTGACCAAGACCATACATGAGAAACATACGCACACCCAACCCCGCCTGGAAAGGAGAAAGGGAGTGGTGCTGTCGTTTGACAAATCCCGTGGCTACGGGTTTATTCAGGACTATCTAACTGGCAGAGACCTCTATGTCAATCGAAGGTCTGTCAAAAGAGACTACCTCCCTTCGTACCAGCACAGCCTCCGCGAGGGAGAGGAAGTGGAGTACACCCCTGCCGAGAGCCTACGAGGCCCCTATGCGACTGCTGTGACCCGTCCCAAGCGAGGACCTGAGGATTGGGAGGCAGAAGAAGGAGAAGACTACTCTGGCTGCGAGCGAGAACCGGAACGCTCTCCAGAGCCGGCCCATCACGCCTTTCAGGAGCGGAGCTCCTTCATTGGGCCGAATGTCTTCTGGCAGCCAACCGTGTTGGAAAAATGGGTGAGCCCCTATCCTTCCCCCGAGCTGCCTCGTCGGGAGAAGACAATATTGGAGCTGGAGCAGTTAAAAGGACTTAGTGCTACCTTTCAAAATATCCGGATGGGACGGAGACCAGACGCGTCGCCAGTACCTGAAGAGGCCGAGTCCGCGTCATCGGTGACTGTACCTGCGCCGGCGGCGCCAGCAGAGGACAGCGACTCCGACACAGAGAGCATCGGTGAGCAGATCGTCCGGCTGGAGGAGAAGTTGCGGGAGTTGCGCAAGACATACACCGCCAGGATCCAGACGCCGCCGAGGAAGGATGAGGTAAGGGTGCCTGTCACCACCCGCCGACCGCCTTCTGTTGCCACCACTCCGTCAGTGCCCCAGACCGGACCCGCGATTGCCGTAAACTGCTGCACCCAGAGCGCCGGACCGCTTGCTGCGGCGGTGCCAAGCACGTCACACCCTGCAGTGATCATGCCAGGGCCGGCACGGTCCACCAGAGGGTTCACCCCTAGGCCTATGGGGCCAATACCTATTAGGGGCCCCTTTACCCTACAGCTGCCCCCTGACACTGTTATGTGGGCACATCCTCCTGTAGAAGAATACTACAGACGGTACTTGCCAGCGGAGCCAAGTGGATATGATGTGCCACTGTAATCAGCCTGCTAGGCCTTTGATTTATTTCTTAGAAGTTAATGTTAACACTTCCAGGACAGGAGTCCTACGTTTCCTGGTCCTTTGTTGCGGCTGCCAGTTTGTCCACGGCTCAGTGGTGGGTGTTGACCACTGAAATTACAAAGTCAGCAAGGCCAGGCTTGTTTTCCAGGATCTCCTGCCTGCTGTTGCTACCCCACACCAAGTTGTGCCTGTTCCTTTGTTGCACCTTTTACCCTTCACCCCCTTTTTAGGTTGATCAGGGGTTTTACAGCACTTTTCTTGCTGTCATTTTATTGTGCAACCTGATACTAAGGAACCGTGCCCGGAGACAGACTCAAAAGTACCTGAGCCTCTGAGATTCTTACTCTTTTAAAAGTAATGTGCCCAGAGATAGACTCCACCGCATGAGAGCCTCTGTGATTTAATAAGAAATAACCTGGGTACGGACTCATGTTTGTTCTTTGAGCCTCCAAGAACTTTTATACCGTTTTCTACTGTTTTATCATGGACTTATTCATTGTCATGGACTATCCTGGTTATAATGTTACGCTGTGCCAGGTCAGCGCCCCCGTTCCATTCACTATCCTGAGAGAAGAGAACGACGCCCCTTGTCACTACCCTGCACCTTTGCCAATTGGACCTGATGTAAATGCAGTTGAATTGCATATATGTATGCCTGCATGTCTCTTTTTCTATTTCAGGTAGAGATTCCAGTTGGGCGACCCATGATGGAGTACGAGGGCGTACTCAGCTTAAAGCAGTGGGGTATGTAGTGTACGGG
Organism: Bufo bufo; assembly: GCF_905171765.1. Lineage (NCBI taxonomy): Eukaryota > Metazoa > Chordata > Amphibia > Anura > Bufonidae > Bufo > Bufo bufo. The sequence goes on along the minus strand of NC_053391.1, from coordinate 346,220,057 downwards.
AGTTGTAATACCCGTCACTACCAAAGGTCACTTGGTGTGCTGTCGTCCCTCCTAATTATGGGGAGTTGTTGTATATCAGTTTTATAAAATGTAATGTAATGTGTGTATTTCCCTGTCATTGAAACTTGCATGTACAGGCTGCTAGGGGTGTCACTACAGCTTCTAGTCCATAGAGGGAGCTAGGGAGCCCTAGTTTATATAAGGCCAGTCAGGGAAGTGCAAGGCAGACGGAGTCTAGTGTCTGTAATCTACAGTTGGAGTTTAGACAATGTCTGAGACCAGTCCAGGCCTGAAGCCTGCTGTTCAGGAGAAGATTCCCTCCTGAATTCCCACATGCAGAAGCAGGAATACCTTAGCCTGAGGAACCATTCAGAAGCTGGGAGAGACTGAGGCAAAGATCAGAGGAGCCAGAGGTACTGAGAGAAACAGAGGAGGTACTTATTTAAGCCATAATCAAGGAGATAAAGCCAGACTTAGGTTAATGGGCCTTGGTGAAGAATTGCTACATTCCAGGATCAGACAGAGTTAGAGTGCAAGCTCCTTTGCTGCAAGTCCTGTGTTTAACACTCTGTAATTACCCTGCTGTACTGAATTGCCTGCATCGACCGAATTGCAAAATCGACTGTATGCTGAGGAACTGCGTTTCCAAGATTGTCTCTGCTTAAAACTACTAAAGTTCAAGTTCTGTTTTAATTCCACGTTTCCTCAATTTATTTCTGCTTTCCGCAAACGGCGTGCCACCGTTTACTTGGCACTGGCGTCACGAACTATTCCTACCTATACCTGCCCTTGCAGAGAGTCAGCTGTACCAGGTTAGTGTATATTGCACTACTACACTCAGAAACACCTACTACGCACAACTTGAGTACACTGCACTTTCCTCTCAAATCTCTCATGCACGTGGGAGTGAACCAGGTCCCCAGCCAATACGCAGACTTTGCTGAGGTATTCTGCGCAAAGAAGGCGGAATCTCTTCCGCCCCATAGATCTTACGATTGCCCCATAGACTTGCTGCCGGGTAGTGATATACCCACGGGTAGAATTTATCCATTGGCACAACCAGAACTTGTTCACCTCAAACAGTACCTAGAAGAGAACTTACGAAAAGGTTTTATTCAGCCTTCAACCTCCCCGGCAGCAGCAGGGATGTTCTTTGTGAGAAACAAAGACTCAAGCCTAAGGCCCATTATAGATTACAGAGCCTTGAACAAAGTAACAATCAAAAATCGGTACCCCTTGCCGCTAATATCCGAACTCATAGAAAGATTACAAACAGCAACAATCTACACCAAGCTGGATTTGAGAGGCGCATACAACTTAGGCTACTTTCACACCTGCGTTCAGGTGTCCGCTCGAGCGCTCCGTTTGAAGGAGCTCACGAGCGGTCCTGAACGCAGCTGCCCGGCCGCAATGCATTCTCAATGGAGGCGGATCCACTGAGAATGCATCCGCCTGCCAGCGCTCAGCCTCCGCTCCGCTCAGTGAGCGGACACCTGAACGCTGCTTGCAGCGTTCGGGTGTCCGCCTGGCCGTGCGGAGGCAAGCGGATCCGTCCAGACTTACAATGTAAGTCAATGGGGACGGATCCGCTTGAAGATGACACCAAATGGCTCAATCTTCAAGCGGATCCGTTCCCCATTGACTTACAATGCAAAGTCTGAACGGATCCGCTCAGGCTACTTTCATACTTAGAAAATTTTCTAAGTTTTAATGCAGACGGATCCGTTCTGAACGGATGCGAACGTCTGCATTATCGGAGCGGATCCGTCTGATGAAACATCAGACGGATCCGCTCCGAACGCTAGTGTGAAAGTAGCCTTAATTAGGATCAGAAAAGGTGATGAATGGAAGACAGCTTTCCGCACTCGGTATGGACTCTTCGAGTATACAGTGATGCCCTTCGGGTTGTGCAACGCCCCTGCCACATTCCAAAATTTTATTAACGACATCTTTAGGGATCTACTGGACGTATGTGTAATCATCTATCTTGATGATATACTAGTGTATTCCGATAACTTACACGATCACAGGAAACATGTCCGTTGGGTTCTCGCACGGTTAAGTGTTCATCGCTTATACGTCAAACAGGAAAAATGTGTATTCGAGACTACCTCTCTTCCCTTCCTCGGATACATAATTTCACCCAAAGGTATCCAGATGGATCCCTCAAAAATCACTTGCATCCAAAATTGGCCGATTCCGGATTCCAGGAAAGCTCTTCAACGGTTCCTGGGGTTCTCAAACTTCTATAGGAAATTCATTAAAGATTTCTCCGCTACCACTAAACCACTAACCCGCTTAACTAGTGTCAACACGAAGTTCGTTTGGTCCAAGGACGCCCAATCAGCGTTCGAGTTATTAAAGAACAGGTTCACTATGGCACCGATACTGACTCTCCCAAATCCGAACCATCACTACGTGCTGGAAGTAGACGCATCCCAGGCAGCCATAGGAGCTGTTCTGTCCCAGCGAAGCTCTTTTTCAACTCCGTTACATCCTATCAGGTTCTACTCCCGGACGCTAAAATACCGCCAAATTCAATTACCCCATAGGCGAAAAGGAACTCCTCGCCATAAAGTGCTCTCTGGAAAATTGGAGGCATTTACTTGAAGGATCAATACACCCCATCACAATTTATACGGATCACCGTAATCTACAATACCTGAAAACCAATAAAACATTATCAGGCCGTCAAGTACGGTGGAGTTTTTTTTTGACAGGTTTAACTTCCAAATTACATACCGACCAGGCTCAAAAAATGGGAAGGCCGACGCCTTGTCACGACTGGCTGAAATTCGCACCTCAGACACGGCCCCCACATGGATCATTCCACCAAAGAAACTCGTCCTTGCCACCTTAACGTTGGAAACCCAGTTCAAGGATGCTCTAATTAATGACCATGCTAATACCCCCCTGGTCTTTCGCAGAACCAACAGGGTCACCTTTACAAGGACAGCCAACTGTACATACCACCCTCCCTCACCAATCAGGTGATCAAACTTTGCCATGATTTACCCCTCGCGGGACATCCCGGCATTGCTAAAACCACAACCCTGATACGCAGGAACTTCTGGTGGCCAAAGATGACCAAACAAATTGAGGAATACGTTTCCACGTGCGAGACCTGTGCCTCATGTAAAACTGACAGAAACCGACCTTATGGTCTCCTAATGAGTCTTCCCATCGCCAACAGACCCTGGGAATGGGTCTCGATGGATTTCATAGTTGAACTTCCCCTTTCCAGAGGAAACAACACCATCATGGTGGTAGTGGATTTGCTGACTAAGATGGCACACTTCGTGCCCCTCAAGAAGTTACCCTCCTCCAAGGAAACGGCCGTGGTATTCCTGTCTAATATTATTAAGTTACATGGAATTCCTAGCCAGGTCATATCAGACAGGGGTTCGCAATTCGTATCCAAATTCTGGAGAGCACTTTGTTCCAGACTTCAAATCGACCACAACTAATGGGCAGACTGAAAGGGTGAATCAGTGTCTGGAACAGTATCTCAGATGTCACTGCTCATTTCTCCAGGATGACTGGGAGGGCCTACTTCCTCTCGCTGAATTCGCCTATAATAATTCTACGAATTCCTCCACATTACATACTCCATTCTTTGCTAATTACGGATTTCACCCTAGGTCTCTTCCTCAAACCAGCCTTCCCACAAACGTTCCAGCCACAGACGATTATCTGACCACTTTGCAAACTACCCTTAAGACGCTAAAAGACAACCTTCAACAGGCAAAAGAAAGACAGAAGTGTTACTACGACCGTCGTAGGAGAGAAAGTCCTCCCTACCAGGTCGGGGACTCGGTTTGGTTATCAACAAAAAACCTTCGGTTGGGGGTACCTTCAAAGAAATTGGGAAGACAATTCCTGGGTCCTTTTTCCGATAGAAAGGATTATTAACCCCAACACGGTGAGACTCACCCTTCCTCCGCGATTACAGGTACATCCCACATTCCACGTGTCACTACTGAAGCCGTTTAGATCTAGGCCGTTCCCATCAAGTGATCCTCGACCCTTGCCTCCGATAGAGGTCCAAGGAGAAGAAGAATTTGAAGTTGAGCAGCTCATTGATTCCAGAAGAAGACGGGGGAAGATCCAGTATCTCATTAGATGGAAGGGGTATGGTCCCCAGGATGACTCTTGGGAAGATGTGCAAAACGTTCATGCTCCCAGACTCCAAAGATTGTTCCATAGAAGATTTCCCAACCGACCCTCTCCTAGTGGGGTACCCCGGAGGGGTCCCTTAAGGGGGGGGTACTGTAACAGTACAGCCTGGATCACAGCGGCTCCCTGTGACGATACGCTGACTTGCGCTCCAGCGTGGAACGCAGCGGCCGTCTGCGATGATACGCTGGCTTGCGTTCCAGCGTGGAACGCAGCGACCGCCTGTGCTGTTACGCTGGCTTGCGCTCCAGCGTGGAACGCAGTGGCTGCTGGGCCGTCCTGTGACTCCGCCCACTTACCGTCCGACCCTTAAATAGAAGACAAGTGCTAAGCAGGGTGTTCCACTAATGGAGTGCGCACCCTGCTAGCTCCACTGCATCTGAGGACTCTGTCCACATATCCAGACCTGGATCCCTAACAACAGCGTGAAGGACTGTCTACCTTCTTGCCACTGGCTTCCCCACTGCTGGCTTCCTAGCCAGGACCAACTAACCGCAAGTATATGCCTGTTACCTGCTCTGATTAATGTCCTGGAACTCTGAGTGGGGTGGTTCCTGACTGGTGTGAGACGATACTCCCAAACCAACTCTGAACCTACTGCATACTATATACTAAACTGTGGACATGCTCTGAACCTACTGCATACTATATACTAAACTGTGGACATGCTCTGAACCTACTGCATTCTATATACTAAACTGAGGACATGCTATATACTAACCCTGAACCTATGGCATACAATATACTAAACTGGGGACATGCTATGTACTAACCCTGAACTTATTGCATACTAGATACTAACTCTGAACTGTGCACAAGCTTATACTAACTTGTGACTCCTGTAATACTAGGAGACCTTCTTCTCCAGCAGTAATACTAAATAGATGGATAGCGGTAAATGATTTTGTTACCCCAAACTCTCCGCCCAAGACTGAGAGAGACGCCTGGGGTACATACTGAGTAACCGCGAATCCCACAGCCAAGAACAAGGGCAGTGGGATAATAGTGCATGTCCATTGCTTCCGCAGTTGAGATCCTAACTGATCAACTAGGTGCGTTACACTTGCCCCCTTGCCCCTCCCCCCATCACTCTTTTTTTGGGGGCGCATGCTTTTTTTTTTTTGCGTACGCTGACAGTGGCCGATGCTCTTTAGTGTCCGGCCACTGTTAGTGCATCGCCCACCCCACCGCTGATCAGCTTCGGATGGCTGAACAGCGAGTTAGAATTATTTTTTTCTTTTTCACATTTTTTTGGCCTCTTTTAATTTTTTTTGGTTAGGTTTTTCTTGTTATTTTTCCCTGTTAGGTTTAGGGAAAAGTCCGGGAACACCTGTGCCCTCACACACACGCACACCTAATAAAGATTTACACGCACACACACACGCAGACACACACTCCCCTATGGCCCGCCGGACGTTCTCGGCCGAGGAGGCATACGCCCTCCTTGCCTCCGAGTCCGAGAGCCCTAGTGAGGACGAGGATGACTCCACGTTCCTTTTGTCATCCGCGTCCTCCTCATCATCAAGCAATGATGAGCCTCCACGGCGGCGGATCGAGGGGACCCCCATGCTAGGGACCCTGTGGCCCACCCTAGTACAAGCAGCTCTGGGGCTCGTACTAGTTTTTCCGGCCCACCAGGTCAGTCCACCTGAGCCCCCTGCAGGTGAACTTGGCTGGTGTACCCCAGAGCGATTTGAGCCCGTGATTCCTGATTTTGTTGTACAACCAGGAATCCAGATTTACACAGTGGGCTTCACTGAATACGACTTTTTTAGTCATTTTTTCAGTGACCAACTTGTAAATCTAATGGTGGAGCAGACGAACCTGTACGCCCAACAGTTTGTCGCTCAAAACCCGGGCTCCTTTTTGGCTAGGCCCGGTGGCTGGACCCTGGTCAGTGCAGCCGAGATGAGGACATTTTGGGGCCTCGTGCTGCACATAGGCCTAGTCAAAAAACCTAGTGCCAGGCTGTACTGGAGTGGGGACGTCCTCTACCAGACCCCACTCTACAGTACGGCCATGACACACTCCCGGTTTGAGGCCACCCGGAAATGCCTGCATTATGCAGATAATGCAGCATGTCCCCCCCCTCCGAGGTGATCCTGCCTATGACCGCCTGTACAAAATCAGGCCGGTCATCGATCACTTCGGGGCCAAATTTTTGGAGGCCTACGTCGCGGTTGATGAGTCTCTCATTGCGTTCAAGGGGAGACTCATTTTCCGCCAGTATGTTCTCTCAAAGCGGGCGAGGTATGGCGTGAAGCTGTACAAACTTTGTGAGAGTACCTCAGGGTACACGTACAAGTTTCGTGTGTACGAGGGGCGAGATTCCCGTATTCAACCCCCAGAATGTCCCCCCACTCTGGGTGTTAGCGGGAAACTTGTGTGGGACCTTATGCACCCACTGCTAGATAAGGGTTACCACCTTTACGTGGATAACTTTTATACTAGTATCCCCTTGTTCAGGTCCCTCGCCGCCAGATCCACGTCCACTTGTGGGACCGTGCGGAAAAATCAACGCGGCCTCCCTGCCCACCCCTTCAGGTACCTATCCCCAGGGGTGAGACCCATGCCCTTACCAGTGGAAACCTGCTGCTGGTCAGATATGGACAAGAGGGATGTCCTTGTACTGTCCACAATTCACGGTATCGGCATCACCCCTGTCCCTGTGCGAGGTACCACGGCAACGGTCCTCAAGCCCGATTGTATCGTCGACTACAATCGGTATATGGGAGGAGTTGATCTCTCTGGTCAAGTCCTCAAGCCATATAACGCCATGCGCAAAATGCGGGCATGGTACAAAAAAGTTGCGGTCTACTTGGTGCAGGTTGCCATGTACAACTCTTTTGTACTGTTCCAGTGCGCTGGCAACACAGGGGAATTCCTCCAGTTCTATGAGGCAGTCCTCAAGGCCCTCGGGAACTGTAGGCGCCCGGATCGTCCCTGGCCAACACTTTCCAGGTGTGGTCCCCCATACTGGAAAGAAGGGACGGACCCAAAAAAAGTGCAGAGTGTGTCACAGGAGGGGGATACGGAAGGACACCACTACTCAGTGTGACACGTGCCCCAATCATCCGGGCCTCTGCATTGACGTTTGCTTCAGGAAGTACCACACTTCCATGGAGTACTACATTTATAATCTCCTTTTCCATTTAGCCACTGACAATCGATAAAAACTATGGTTCTCAGACTTGAGACACCCCAAAAAATTTGTTCAAAAAGTCTGTAAAACGAAAATAATTTAAAAAAAGTATACAAATTAGGTAAAAAATTTCTTTTGGTATCAAAAAGGATAATATAGTCTAAAACCTAAATAATTGTAAAAAAGTAGACTTATTAGGTATCGCCGCGTCCGTAAGAATCTCCTCTATAAAAATACCCCATGACCTAACCCCCCAGATTAACACGGTCCCAATTTTTTTTTTAGAACTGTGCCAAAACAGCTATTTTGGGCACTTTTCCGTTTTTTCCGGTAACAAAGCAAGGGTTAACAATCAAACAAAACTTTATATTTATTACCCTGATACTGAAGTTTACAGAAACGCCACATTTGTGGTCGTAAACTGCTGTATCACTAAAAGTAGATCGCAAAAGGAAAGGACTGACATGGTTTCTGGAAGGCCGATTTTGATGGCCTTTTTTATTAAAAATTACGTAGTTGACGCAGAGTCGGGTTTTAATCCATAAAGGGTATAAATCACTTAACATTCCTAAATTGTTTGGAATAACGTGCTTTAAAACATCAGGTATGATGTTGTATCGATCAGGTAGTGTAAGGGTTACGCCCGCTTCACAGTGACAGACCAAACTATCACAGACCAAACTCCCAGTTTAACGCACTGCAAACAACCGCAAACAGTCCATTTGCACAACCGCAAACTCCCCATTTGCACAAGGTTGGATACCAAGCTAGCCATGTCCCGTTCCTTGTCCTCACTGACGTCATTGGAGGTCTCTTCCTCCACCCAGCCACGTACAACACCAAGGGTCCCCGAAAGGTGACAACAAGCCCCCTGGGACACCTGCTGTGGTTGGTCTTCCATCTTCTCTGACTCCTCTTCTTCATGATGTCATAGGCCCCATAAAATTCATAAATAATAATAATCAAAACTCATATAGAATTAAATAAATATCTTTATTGATTGGATGGATATATAAAGGCCGCGATGCTTATTACTTAACCATTAATAAATAATATTGATTAATAAAACTTCCATAACAAATAATTATATAAATATTCTACCAACAAAAGTAAATCAAAAGTCCACTCGTGAGAGTGACTTAACCCCCGTCAATAAGCAAAGCGACTGGATAAAATAAAAAGGGGAGGGAGGGATCTTGTAAAATACTTACATGAATGCGCTAATGTCGTTATTTTCTGTTCTTTTATAGGTTGAAAAAGTCAGTTGCTGAACTCACCAATCAAAATCATCTAAAACCACTCGAGCACCCACAGCATCTGGGTTAACCCATTCCAAAAACAGGTAAGTAATAATATTAATAAAACAGTTAAACATCAATGTTAGGTGCCATGACATCATGGCTCCCCACATTGAAAATCAATTTGGTTCGCTCCATGATGTCATAGGCCCCATAAAATTCATAAATAATAATAATCAAAACTCATATAGAATTAAATAAATATCTTTATTGATTGGATGGATATATAAAGGCCGCGATGCTTATTACTTAACCATTAATAAATAATATTGATTAATAAAACTTCCATAACAAATAATTATATAAATATTCTACCAACAAAAGTAAATCAAAAGTCCACTCGTGAGAGTGACTTAACCCCCACATCGCCAAATCGCATACGAAGTGGCCCAATAAACATCGCAACCTTTATTTTATACCCATATCAATCATATTCTGTATATCTGAAATGAAAATATCACAACCAATCTCAGATAATTGATCATGTTTTTTCTGGTAAAGACCTCTGACAAATCCCTCAAGTTCGAGATGTCTGTAAGAAAATTGTCAAATTTCATTTAAATACATTTCCATTTTTTTATTAATTCTTTTTCTTATTGATTCTAAAAAAGAAAATTCCGTGTTGGACCAGGAAAATTTGGGAATAATATCAGAAAATACAATTACAGAATCATTAAATAAGTGACATATTTTATGAATCAAATCTTTTAATTCATAAATTAACAAATGTGTTTTTATTCTACCCAAATCAAAAGAACCAACGTGTAAAATAATTAAATGTGGATTAGGCAAATTAGAATACATGTCATATATTTTTTCATAAATTTTGGAAATTTTTAAACCTGGAAATGAAAACCAACTAATTGTATATTCGTTGGAAAAACCTAAGTTTAACGTAGAAAGTCTAATTGCGGATACTCTAATTTTCGAAGATCCTAAAATTAATGGATAATAAGGTTAGGCCGAATATATAGATTATAACAATTGGACCTCCATCTACCTATACGTTTTATAACAGAACTATCTAAACCTATTTGGGCAGCATATGTTGCTGCTCCTATTCAAAAGAATGAGCAGAAAATTTTAAATTTGCATATCCTAATTTAAGCAGACATTTCTGAAAAATATAATTAAATTGATATTTTGATAAATGAGAACTGTCAAGATGGTTAAATAAAGCTTCAGAATTATTTTTTCTAATCTGAAGCCAATTTAACATATTGTTGACTGGACAAATTGACTTTATTGGAAAACTTTTTAAGCAGAGCCAAATTCCAGTACTAGATTGGTCTGTCTTGGATTTTTTAATATGCAAATGAATAAAATTGCTCCCTAAAGAAATGTCGGACAATAATAAAGGAGGGTTGGAATGTTTATTATTAGCTGCGATCTCACTTATTCTTAACGCAGCAAAGAAAGATAACGAAAAAACTGTCAAAAATAATAGAACTTCATATTCAGAGGAACATATAGATACTAACTTACTTAAGACGTTTTGTAGTAATTCAACTGATAAAGGTCTAATTTTTTCCTTAATGGCGGAATTTCTTTTTATGCCTTTAATAATTTGTTTAATAATAAAATTATCTAAAATAGAATTGTAACCTTTTAATTTAAAGAAAAAAGAAATTCCTGATAATTTTTTAGATATAGTTTCGGCCTGTAATCCTTTTTTATACATGTTAAGGGAAAATTCAATAAAATGTTCGAGATTGAATTCAAAATGAGAAATAACTTCCATTCTAGCCATGCGGCAGAATACGCTGCCCATGTATTTTTCGCTAATGAACTTAAAATAAGTTCATTAGTTAGTCGTCTGTTATCTCCCAAAGTTGAATTGGACATGGAATTCCCAAACGGGAAGCTTGAGGAGCCATCGAGAAGAAATCTTTGAAGCGCTGTCGGGACAAATAATCCGCAAGATAATTAATTTTACCAGAAATAAATTTAGCCTTCAACCAAATATTAAATTTAAGGCATTGAAAAACTATCTTGCGTAATAAAGATGTAACTAAAGGAGATTTGGAAGATAAACAGTTTATAGAAAAAACCACTCCCATATTGTCAGATCTTAAAAGAATTCTCTTATTCTGGAATTCTCTGTACCAAATAGTTAAAGAAACCAGAACTGGGAATAATTCGAGAAAAACTAAATTTTTTGAATATTTTCGATTGTTAGACCAAAGTAACGGCCATACTCAGCAGACCAAGAATTATTAAAAAAAGCACCATAACCTATGGCACCAGAAGCGTCAGTAAAAAGAGACAAAGTGTCTGAACCTACAAATTCTTCTTGCCAAATAGTGTGGCCATTAAATTCAGACAAGAATTGTAGCCAAATTAAAATGTCAATCTTTAATTGTTTAGAAATTCTGATGTGAGAATTAGGTGAAGACTTACCTGATGTGGCGGCATATAGTCTTTTTGAAAAAACCCTACCCATGGGAATCACTCGGGAGATAAATTTCAAAGAGCCTAAGAGGGATTGGAGATGTTTAAGAGTTGTTTTTTCTTTTTTTTTAATAAAAAATTTAATTGAACAATAGTTTTATTGATTTTTTCTATAGGAATGCTAAATTCCATAGTTACAGTATTTATGAGAATACCCAAAAATTTTAGACTTGTAGTTGGGTAAACGGTCTTATCTAAAGCTAAAGGAATATTAAAATAATTAGCTATATGAATAAATTTATTTAAAAGATGCAAACACTCATCTGAATCTTTGCGACCAATAAATAAGAAGTCATCCAGATAATGTAAAATAAAACCATTACCTGAATGAATATCAACTACCCAGTGTAAAAAAGTGGAAAATGCCTCGAAATAGTAACAAGATAAAGTGAATCCCATGGGAAGGGCCATATCATAAAAGAAGCTATTAAGGAATTTGAAACCTAAAGAATTATAACCTATGGGATTTATAGGTAATAATCTAAATGCTGACTTAATATCAGCTTTGGCAAGAAGAGCATGCTGGCCTGCTTTATGTAAAAATAATAATGCTTGGTCAAAAGAGGAATAATTTTTATTTTTTTTGGTACAAGAGCTAAAGGGGATGTACGAAAATTAAAGAAAGGAGGAGAATCAAAGGGGCCAGCTATTCTACCTGCTGAAATTTCTGATAAAATTTTTTCCTTAACAATAGAAAGATTCTGTTTTACAGATAAGGCATTATCAACTAAAATACAACCTGGACCTGAAAACTCAGGTATGAAAAAACCGTTGGAAAAACTGTCAATTAAAAATTTAGCCATCAGAGTGTTTGGGTAAAGACCAACCACTGAATTATTCTTGCTAAATTCAGAGGTGTCACTTTGTTTAAATGATTGAGAGTCTTTGTTGGAGTTAGGGAAAAAAATTTCCTGCTTTTTAAAACATTTTGTGGCTGAATGAGAACCGAACAGTATGAACATTCATGTCTATACTTGCAATTGTGTTGCCATTTACAAATAGATTCATTGAAAGAGAAGCAAATGCCTCTTTTGTTATTTTGGAAGTTTGATTGCCGAAAAAGATGATTTTTGTTGGGAAGCATCAAATTTAACCAAAGACCGACGTCTTTCCCCCCCAGTCACAGGAGCGGGATCGATTAGCTCAGTGCTCGCGCCGGGTCCTACGCAGCAGTCAGGATCAGTGGATAAACAGAGATCTTCTTGTCGATCCGGTTCGTCTTGCAAGCATTTCCTAAGCCAGGCTTCACCTCCTTGACTCTCCGCTTTGAAAATAAGTTCTTTTAAAAGCTCTTCCATAGCGATGAATATTGCAGGTCTGTATCTTGTAAAATACTTACATGAATGCGCTAATGTCGTTATTTTCTGTTCTTTTATAGGTTGAAAAAGTCAGTTGCTGAACTCACCAATCAAAATCATCTAAAACCACTCGAGCACCCACAGCATCTGGGTTAACCCATTCCAAAAACAGGTAAGTAATAATATTAATAAAACAGTTAAACATCAATGTTAGGTGCCATGACATCATGGCTCCCCACATTGAAAATCAATTTGGTTCGCTCCAGACTCCTCTCTCTGCGTTGCCGCATGTCCAGCAATCGACGACGACAAGGCTGCTTCTGGTGATGATGGTGACCACAACTCTTTCTCTTCATGCTCATCTACGGCCTGATCCAGCACTCTTCGCAGGGCACGCTCCAGAAAAAACGCATATGGGATGAGGTCGATGGTTGCCTTGGGTTTGACTGACCAGGTTTGTCACCTCCGCAAAAGGACGCATGAGCCTACAGCCATTGTGCATGAGCGTTCAGTAATGCGGCAAAAAAATACCCAGCTCCGCAGAGGATGTCATCTTTTTTTTTAATAAAAAAAATCTGTTCTTACCAGTTTAATCTCTGTTTTGTCCCCTATCAGGGGCCGGTGTGGTGTATGGAATAGATTTTAGGAACCGGGAGATGGAAAAAGATGCTTGGTTGGTCCTCTTACTTCCTATTTGGGGCACTGCGCGTGCGCCGTGCAATGTACTGTGCTACCCGATATGAGTGGTATGTTAAGTAGTACTATTCCTATCAGTTTAATCCCTGTTACGTCCCTGTTTTGTCCCCTATCAGGGGCCGGTGTGGTGTATGGAATAGATTTTAGGAACCGGGAGATGGAAAAAGATGCTTGGTTGGTCCTCTTACTTCCTATTTGGGGCACTGCTCGTGCGCCGTGCAATGTACTGTGCTACCCGATATGAGTGGTATGTTAAGTAGTACTATTCCTATCAGTTTAATCCCTGTTACGTCCCCTATCAGGGGACGTGTATGGAATAGATTTTAGGAACCGGGAGATGGAAAAAGATGCTTGGTTGGTCCTCTTACTTCCAATTTGGGGCACTGCGCGTGCGCCGTGCAATGTACTGTGCCACCCGATATGAGTGGTATGTTAAGTAGTACTATTCCTATCAGTTTAATCCCTGTTACGTCCCCTATCAGGGGACGTGTATCGAATAGAGTTTAGACAACCGCAAAGAGTTGTCAATAGTTGACACACTCATGACATAAATTTTATTCCTCTATGCGTCAATCTTGGTGTAGTGATGACTGTGCTCGTGCGCACGTTTGGGAGATTGCAGGCAATGGCAGTTTTTCAAAGCCTATGGTCGTGCTGAGGTAGTTCAGTGACAGTTAAGTGACCCAGAAAACAATGATTCTGCAGTGTGGGCCCATTGTTGGCCTAGTAGGATTTAATGATCACCTTAGATGATCTCAAAGAATATTAATGTTTTTTCTCTGCAAAATTATCCAGCCGATCGCTTTTGGCCTGTTCACAATGAAGCAACGACCTTATCATCTGGGGTGTGCCAACATTGCCATTGCCAACACACTCATAGAGGTGATCGCTTCATTGTGATACGCAAGCCCCTTTACCACAACAAGGTAACGATCACGAAGGGGAATTGACACATGTATGTGCCTTTTTTTTTGTTTTGTTTTTGCAGCCACAGTGCAGCACCAGAGGCCAGAAAAATTAGGCATGTACACATGCCTGAAAAATTAGGTATTGTTGCAGCCGCTACTGTAGCAGCGGCCGGAAAAATTTATGTTTTCCAGGCAGAAAGTGCACTAAAGCATTGCGGCTTGAACCCTAGTTGTTGGCGGATAAGTCACGCAAGTCATCCGGCATGCAAAGATTAAATACAGCAGCGTGTTAACCATTTTTAGCCCAAGGCATCTCATCAGGCCTTTTATAGTCAAATGCATCCCCCACTGTCAGTCCCTTCAGGATCCATGCCTCATTCATCTTAATAAAGGTGAGGTAATCTAGACTTTTTTGACCTAGGCGACTTTTCTTCTCAGTGACAATACCTCCTGCTGCACTGAAGGTCCTTTCTGACAGGACACTTGAAGCGGGGCAGGCCAGAAGTTCTGTCGCAAATTGGGATAGCTCAGGCCACAGGTCAAGCCTGCACACCCAGCAGTCAAGGGGATCATCGCTCCTCAGAGTGTCGATATCTGCAGTTAAGGCGAGGTAGTCTGCTACCTGTCGGTCGAGTCGTTCTCTGAGGGTGGACCCCGAAGGGCTGTGGCGATGCGTAGGACTTAAAAAGCTCTGCATGTCCTCCATCAACAACACGTCTGTAAAGCATCCTGTCCTTGTCGGCGTGGTTGTGGTAGGAGGAGGATTACTTTCACCTCTTCCCCTGTTAGATTCCCGTTGTGCTGTGACATCACCCTTATACGCTGTGTAAAGCATACTTTTTAACTTGTTTTGTAACTGCTGCATCCTTTCCGACTTCCGGTAATTCGGTAACATTTCAGCCACTTTCTGCTTATACCGGGGGTTCTAGTAGCGTGGCTACCCAGTACAGGTCATTCTCCTTCAGCCTTTTTATACGAGGGTCCCTCAACAGGCATGACAGCATGAAAGATCCCATTTGCACAAGATTGGATGCCGAGCTACTCATGTCCAGTTCTTCGTCCTCACTGATCTCATTGAAAGTCTGTTCTTCCCCCCAGCCACGTACAACACCACGGGTACCAGATAGGTGACAACGAGCACCCTGGGATGCCTGCTGTGGTTGGTCTTCCTCCTCAAAGCCACATTCCTCCTCTGACTCCTCTTCCTCAAACTCCTCTTCCAGCGTTGCCGCAGGTCCAGCAAGCGATGCTGATAAGGCTGTTTCTGGTGGTGATGGTGACCACAACTTTTCCTCTTCACGCTCATCTACGGCCTGATCCAGCACTCTTCGCAGGGCACGCTCCAGGAAGAAAACAAATGGGATGATGTCGCTGATGGTGCCTTCGGTGCGACTGACTAGGTTTGTCACCTCCTCAAAAGGACGCATGAGCCTACAGGCATTGCGCATGAGCGTCCAGTAACGTGGCAAAAAAATACCCAGCTCTGCAGAGGCTGTCCTAGCACCCCGGTCATACAACAATACTTGTTGACGGCTTTTTCTTGTTGGAGCAGGCGGTCGAACATTATGAGTGTTGAATTCCAACATGTCGGGCTGTCGCAAATCAAGCGCCTCACTGGCATGTTGTTTCGCCGCTGAATATCGGAAAAGTGCGCCATGGCCGTGTAGGAACGCCTGAAATGGCCACACACCTTCCTGGCCTGCTTGAGGACATCCTGTAAGCCTGGGTACTTATGCACAAAGCGTTGTACGATCAGATTCAACACATGTGCTATGCACGGCACATGTGTCAACTTGCCCAAATTCAATGCCGCCAACAAATTGCTTCCGTTGTCACACACCACTTTGCCGATCTCCAGTTGGTGCGGAGTCAGCCACTGATCCACCTGTGCGTTCAGGGCAGACAGGAGTGCTGGTCTGGTGTGACTCTCTGCTTTCAGGCAAGTCAACCCCAAGACGGCGTGACACTGTCGTATCCAGGATGTGGAATAGCCCCTGGGGAGCTGGGGGGGGGGGGGTGCAGTTGATGTGGAGCAAGACGCAGCAGCAGAAAAGGACTCAGCCGAGGAGGTTAGCGAAGAGGATGGAGTAGGAGGAGTAGAAGAGGTGGCAGCAGGCCTGCCTGCAAGTCGTGGCGGTGTCACCAACTCCTCTGCAGAGCCACGCATTCCATGCTTGGCAGCCGTCAGCACGTTTACCCAATGCGCAGTGTACGTGATATACCTGCCCTGACCGTGCTTTGCAGACCAGGTATCAGTAGTCAGATGGACCCTTGCCCCAACACTGTGTGCCAGACATGCCATGACTTCCTTTTCCACAATAGAGTACAGGTTGGGGATTGCCTTTTGTGAAAAAAAAATTCGGCCGGGTACCTTCCACTGCGGTGTCCCAATAGCTACAAATTTTTTGAAGGCCTCAGACTCCACCAGCTTGTATGGTAAAAGCTGGCGGGCTAAGAGTTCCAACAAGCCAGCTGTCAGACGCCGGGCAAGGGGGTGACTCTGTGACATTGGCTTTTTACGCTCAAACATTTCCTTGACAGACACCTGACTGTGGGCAGATGAGCAGGAACTGCTGAAGGTGAGAGGCGGAGTGGCGGATGGTTGAGAGGGGGCAAGGAGGACAGCAGTGGTTGACGTGACTGAAGATGCTGGACCAGGAGGAGGATGGTGGCTTTGAGTTTGTGTGCTGCTTGTACTCATCATGTGTTGATCCCATAGGCGTTTGTGATGTGAGATCATGTGCCTTCACAAAGCAGTTGTACCTAGGTGGGTGTTGGACTTCCCACGACTCAGTTTATTTTGGCACAGGTTGCAAATGGCATCGCTGTTATCAGTGCCATCACTGCTGAGCTTTGCAATGATGGCATTCTGGTGGTGGCAACAGCATGCGTTGATTGGCGTGCTGTCTGGCTGACCCCAGGTGCCGATACATGCTGTCTGACTGTGCCACTAGCTCCTTGCGACGACCTCCCCCTGCTTCCAACTCGTCTTTTCCTCCTCTCTGTCTCCCCATCTGAACTTTCCCCCTGTTCTTCTTTTCTTCGAGCGGGCACCCATGTGACATCCACGGACACATCATCATCATCAACCGCTTCACTTGTATCTGACAACTCAGCAAAGGAAGCAGCAGCGGGTACAACATCATCATCATCATCATCACACAGTACGTCCATGTGTGTAATGCTGCCTGACTGAGACATATCCCTGTTATCTACATCCTCTGGCAATAATGGTTGCGCATCACTCATTTCTTCTAACTGATGTGTAAATAACTTCTCTGACAGATCAAGTGAAGCAGCTGTGGTGCTAGTGTTGGTGGTGGCGACAGGCGGGGGAGTGGTAACTTGAGAGGTGCCCGAAGCTGAGCTGGAGGAGGATGGTGCGTCAAGGTTCCGAGCAGAAGCTGTAGAAGATTGGGTGTCCTGTGTTAGCCAGTCAACTATGTCCTCATAACTTTTCGAGTTCAGGGTACGTGGCCTCTGAACACTGGGCATTATTCTAGGGCCAAAGGAAATCACAGCACCACGACCACGACGGCCCCTGCGGGGTGGCCTGCCTCTGCCTGCCATTTTTTTTCCGATTAGTGGTACTATGCGTGCAAGCTACTGTGACACCAGATATGAGTGGTGGCCACTGGCAGTTGTGGGCACAGTACACGCTGTGGGCCTGACACACACGCTGGCAGGCAACTGCAATTATATTACAGAGAAAAAATAGTTTTACTGTTTAAAATGCAAGCTACTGTGACACCAGATATGAGTAGTGGGCACAGTACACGCTGTGGGCCTGACACACACGCTGGCAGGCAACTGCAATTATATTACAGTGAAAAAATGGTTTTACTGTTTTAAATGCAAGCTACTGTGACACCAGATATGAGTAGTGGGCACAGTACACGCTGTGGGCCTGACACACACGCTGGCAGGCAACTGCAATTATATTACAGTGAATAAATTGTTTTACTGTTTTAAATGCAAGCTACTGTGACACCAGATATGAGTAGTGGGCACAGTACACGCTGTGGGCCTGACACACACGCTGGCAGGCAACTGCAATTATTTTACAGTGAAAAAATAGTTTTACTGTTTTAAAGGCAAGCTACTGTGACACCAGATATGAGTAGTGGGCACTGGCAGTAGTGGGCACAGTACACGCTATGGGCCTGACACACACGCTTGCAGGCAACTGCAATTATATTACAGTGAAAAAATTGTTTTACTGTTTTAAATGCAAGCTACTGTGACACCAGATATGAGTGGTGGGCACAGTACACGCTGTGGGCCTGACACACACGCTGGCAGGCAACTGCAATTATATTACAGTGATAAAATGGTTTTACTGTTTTAAATGCAAGCTACTGTGACACCAGATATGAGTGGTGGCCACTGGCAGTTGTGGGCACAGTACACGCTGTGGGCCTGACACACACGCTGGCAGGCAACTGCAATTATATTACAGTGAAAAAATGGTTTTACTGTTTTAAATGCAAGCTACTGTGACACCAGATATGAGTAGTGGGCACAGTACACGCTGTGGGCCTAACACACACGCTGGCAGGCAACTGCAATTATATTACAGTGAATAAATTGTTTTACTGTTTTAAATGCAAGCTACTGTGACACCAGATATGAGTAGTGGGCACAGTACACGCTGTGGGCCTGACACACACGCTGGCAGGCGACTGCAATTATATTACAGTGAAAAAATGGTTTTACTGTTTTAAATGCAAGCTACTGTGACACCAGATATGAGTAGTGGGCACTGGCAGTAGTGGGCACAGTACACGCTGTGGGCCTGACACACACGCTTGCAGGCAACTGCAATTATATTACAGTGAAAAAATTGTTTTACTGTTTTAAATGCAAGCTACTGTGACACCAGATATGAGTAGTGGGCACAGTACACGCTGTGGGCCTGACACACACGCTGGCAGGCAACTGCAATTATATTACAGCGTTTTTTTTTTTACTGTTTTAAATGCAAGCTACTGTGACACCAGATATGAGTGGTGGGCACTGGCAGTAGTAAGCACAGTACACGCTGTGGGCCTGACACACACGCTTGCAGGCAACTGCAATTATATTACAGTGATTTTTTTTTTACTGTTTTAGATGCAAGCTACTGTGACACCAGATATGAGTGGTGGTCACTGGCAGTAGTGGGCACAGTACACGCTGTGGGCCTGACACACATGCTGGCAGGCAACTGCAATTATATTACAGTGAAAAAATGGTTTTACTGTTTTAAATGCAAGCTACTGTGACACCAGATATGTGTAGTGGGCACAGTACACGCTGTGGGCCTGACACACGCTGGCAGGCAACTGCAATTATATTA
Organism: Bufo bufo; assembly: GCF_905171765.1. Classification (NCBI taxonomy): domain Eukaryota; kingdom Metazoa; phylum Chordata; class Amphibia; order Anura; family Bufonidae; genus Bufo; species Bufo bufo. Next base: position 346,200,750 of record NC_053391.1, on the reverse strand, counting down.
CAGTGAAAAAATGGTTTTACTGTTTTAAATGCAAGCTACTGTGACACCAGATATGAGTGGTGGGCACTGGCAGTAGTGGGCACAGTACACGCTGTGGGCCTGACACACACGCTTGCAGGCAACTGCAATTATATTACAGTGAAAAAATTGTTTTACTGTTTTAAATGCAAGCTACTGTGACACCAGATATGAGCGGTGAGCACTGGCAGTAGTGGGCACAGTACACGCTGTGGGCCTGACACACACGCTGGCAGGCAACTGCAATTATATTACAGTGAAAAAATGGTTTTACTGTTTTAAATGCAAGCTACTGTGACACCAGATATGAGTAGTGGGCACAGTACACGCTGTGGGCCTGACACACACGCTGGCAGGCAACTGCAATTATATTACAGTGAAAAAATGTTTTTACTGTTTTAAATGCAAGCTACTGTGACACCAGATATGAGTAGTGGGCACAGTACACGCTGTGGGCCTGACACACACGCTTGCAGGCAACTGCAATTATATTACAGTGAAAAAATTGTTTTACTGTTTTAAATGAAAGCTACTGTGACACCAGATATGAGTGGTGGGCACTGGCAGTAGGGGGCATAGTACACGCTGTGGGCCTGACACACACGCTAGCAGGCAACTGCAATTATATTACAGTGAAAAAATTGTTTTACTGTTTTAAATGCAAGCTACTGTGACACCAGATATGAGTGGTGGGCACTGGCAGTAGTGGGCATAGTACAGGCTGTGGGCCTGACACACACGCTTGCAGGCAACTGCAATTATATTACAGTGAAAAAATTGTTTTACTGTTTTAAATGCAAGCTACTGTGACACCAGATATGAGTGGTGGGCACTGGCAGTAGTGGGCACAGTACACGCTGTGGGCCTGACACACACGCTAGCAGGCAACTACAATTATATTACAGTGAAGAAATGGTTTTACTGTTTTAAATGCAAGCTACTGTGACACCAGATATGAGTGGTGGGCACTGGCAGTAGTGGGCACAGTACGCGCTGTGGGCCTGACACACACGCTGGCAGGCAACTGCAATTATATTACAGTGAAAAAATTGTTTTACTGTTTTAAATGCAAGCTACTGTGACACCAGATATGAGTGGTGGGCACTGGCAGTAGTGGGCACAGTACACGCTGTGGGCCTGACACACACGCTGGCAGGCAACTGCAATTATATTATAGAGAAAAAAAAAAAGCAGACTGATGTGCTAGCCCTTAAAAGGGCTTTTTGGGGTGCTGTCAGGACGCTGTCCTTACAGCAGATCAGATGAGTCTTTGAGGACTGGAGTGGACACAGAACACTGGCCTAGCTAACGATTTCCCTATTAAATCAGCAGCAGCAGCAACACTCTCCCTGCTCTCACTAACACTGCAGCTTCAGAATGAATCTAAGATGGATGCTGTCCTTGCTTTTTGATAGGAGGTGGGAGGGTCTGGGAGGGAGGGTATGCTGCTGATTGGCTGGAATGTGTCTGCTGACTGTGAGGTACAGGGTCAAAGTTTGCTCAATGATGACGTATAGGGGGTGGACCGAACATTGCATATGTTCGCCCGCCGCGGCGAACGCGAACAAGCGATGTTCGCCGGCGAATAGTTCAGGACATCTCTAGTCGTGAATATGGAGAAATCCAGAATGATCCCCCTACAGTCTCAGAGGTTCCTGGGGATATTGTTCGACTCGACCTCCCAGAGACCCATTATGACCTTGGACAAAGTAAGGTCAGTGGTACGAGATCTGATTCTATGCCCTTACGTTTCAGTCAGAAAAGCTATGTCCGTCCTCGGTACCTTAACATCGTGCATTGCGGCAGTTCTGTGGGCTCAAGCTCATTCCAGGTCTAGTGGGAGATTCTCCAGTCTTGGTCAGGGAGGCTGGAGGAGCTGAACAGCAAGATTCTAATCTCCAGGAAGATCCGGCGGTCGCTGGAATGGTGGCTGGTACAGGAGAATCTAGATCAGGGGGTCATGTGGAAGGTAGTAAACCCTTTAATAGTCACTAAAGACTCCAGTCCGTCTGGATGGGGGGCCCATGTTCTGGACAGAGTTTTTCAGGGATCCTGGGGCAGTGCAGATTGGGAGAGTTCTTCCAATGCAAAGGAATTGACAGCGATTCTGAAGACTCTGCAGGAGATTCTGCGTTGGCTTCAGAACCGACATTTAAAGGTTTTGTCCGACAATGGTTCCGTGGTGGCCTACTTAAATCATCAGGGGGGAACCCGATCCAAAGAGTTGATGGGAATTACGAGTCAAATAATACCCTTATTGGAAGGGACAGTGTTGTCACTATCAGCCCTACATATCTGTCATGCCCCACTCTGACGATGTGCGGAGGTCGGCCAGGATTGCAGCACGAGTTTAGTGTTTGTTTTGGAGTCGTGCTGGATCCGCCCCTCATCAGGTGCACTGGGTGGAGTCATTAGTTTAAATAGCTCATCAGCCCAGTGTCCTGAGCGGATTATACTCATCATTGTGGTCTTGGAAGCTAGGAAGGAAGGTTGGCTGTCTGCTCCAGCTCAGGAAGATAAGTGTTATTTCAAGTTGGTTGTTTTGTGTCATCTTCCCATCCAGGTTCTGTGCAAGCAGGCTGCTCCTATTTCCCACTTCACCATCTCAGGGAATTCAGGGTTTTGTCAGCCCAGGCACGGGGACACCTCATACCTACCTTTAAGGTCTGTAGGTGGGCTGAAGAGGGAAAGAGGTCAGGGATTTGCTAGGAGGTCACCCTTCCCCCGTCTCTCGCCCAGAGCCTGGTTGGCGCGTTATCTGTTATACTGAGTGCATGCCCGCCGTGACATTATAATCCCCCACACTGTGACTGCCATCACTCAGAGCTTTTGTGATGGCGTCAATTGATGCACTGAGTGACCGCATCCAGGGTTTATCCCTAGAGGTTGCTGATCTGCGTAGTTCGGTCACACAGTGTCAGAGGTTTCTGGCATCAGGTACTGGTCAAATTGGTGGGGAGCCTAAAGTCGCTCTTCCCGAGAGATTTACAGGGGGTACGGATGATTTTTTCCACTTTAAAGAGTCATGCAAATTGTACTTTCGACTGCGTCCATTTTCGTCAGGTAATGAAGATCAGAGGGTTGGTATCATCATGTCTTTGCTTAAAGGGGAAGCGCAATCCTGGGCTTTTTCTCTGCCGCCCGGTTCTCTGGCTCTCCGGTCGGTGGAGGAATTTTTCCAAGCCCTGGGATTGATTTACGATGACCCAGATCGGGTCTCGATGGCAGAATCAAAATTGCGTAACTTACTACAGGGTAAACATACTGCAGAGGGTTACTGCACAGAGTTTAGGAGGTGGGCTACTGAGTCGGGGTGGAACGACCCTGCGTTACGTAGTCAGTTTTGTCAGGGGTTATCTGAAAGGTTGAAGGATGCCCTGGCTTTTCATGAGTATCCGGATACTTTAGAGAATGCTATGTCTTTGGCTATACGGTTGGATAGACGTATCAGAGAGAGGTGTAAGGGTCCGTGCAGGGGATCCCTCCTGCGTGTGGTTTTGTTTCTCCTACTGCCCAGGGTGATATTACTTATAACTCTGGGGTAGGGGAGGAACCCATGCAGTTAGGTCAGATATATTGCCATTCTGATAGTAGAGACTTTAGAAAAGTGCACAATCTATGTTACTTTTGTGGAAAGAGGGGTCATTTTATTTTTTCTTGTCCTTGCAGAGATCTGTTAGTCTAGTGTGTTTCTTGGGCCTAAGATGAGGGAGCATTAGGCAAATATTTCTTCCTTGCTGAACTCTCACTAATCACCCGCCAAACTGAGCTGGGGGCAGATCCTGGTTACCACCCAATCTCCTACAAAGGACTAAGCCAGGATTAATAAACATTGGCTTTGCCATCCATACATGGCTAAGCTGGGTTTTAAATATAGAAAAACAATACTGTACATACCATAAAATTAGATTAAAGAACAAACCATTTCCTTGCAGCCCTCTGGAGGGCTGCAAGGAAAAAGTGCTAACCCATTATCTATAGTCTGTACATTATTACATTCAAAATGGCCGCTGTCATGTTGAGACACTGTTTGTGATGTTATGATTAGAATCCTGGCAGATGACTCTCTTTCTTCTGACATCAAAATGGGGGCTATGGCTCATTTACATATGATGTCATAAAGGGCGGTGGGTATATATTGAGGTGACGCACTTCCCCAGCCTCAGTCTGCAGGGCTGGCTCTCTCCTTTAGGGGCCTCTGACGAGCAGCACAGGACCAGATCGGCTAAGTTTGTCCGGCTTTTTCTTCATGTGTTTGAGACTTGTTTTTGCTGATCTTTATTTTCTATTTGTTGTATACAAGATGAGAGCTTTGTATGACCCTCTGCGGCCCCCGAAAATCAGCCTCAGGTGTGACACTGAACCTCCTCCAATGGAAGAATCCCAGGAGAATCTGAAGAAGGAGCCTCCATCTCCCTTAAAGGGCCGAAGCCACAGAAATCCAAGACCATTTTTTAATAAAGAAAGTTTTCTCTGTGTGTTTCTTTAAAAAACAAGATTCTTGTGGTTTTTTTTCATAAATATTAAATTGTGCCATTTCTCCTGTGCCCGTTTTCTATCGGTATTTTATGTATGTACTGATTAGTCACAGGGCAGAACCCCTGAAGGATGGGTAACCAATGTACTCCTGATAGGAAATGCATTAAAGGGATATTCCCATCTTGGACATTAGTGGCATACTGCTAGAATATGCCATAAATGTCAGATAGGTGTAGGTACCACCTGTGCGACAGGTCCTGAAGTTAACGGAGAGCACCTTGCACATACACAGTGTCCGCTCCATTAACTGGTATTAGACTTCCAAAAATTGCAAGGCAGGTGCGCTGTGTATCCAGTGCCATCATGTGAGATACTGTTTGCTGAGCTGCTTTATCTAATCCTATCATATGTGATACTGTCTGCTGAACTGTGTATCTAATCTTCTCCCAGAATGTACTTATTAGTAATGGAGCCCCCAGTATTTATAATGCTCCCTGTAGTGCCCCCCAATATTTATACTGGCTTTTGTAGTGTCCCGAATGTTTATAAGGCCCCCTAAGTGCCCCAATAAATATACTGTTTCTTGTAGTGCTTCCAGTATTTATACTGGTGGCACTATAGGGGCCATTATAAATATTATGGGCTCTACAAGACACGGTATAATTATCTGGTGAACTTATGCCCGTGATGTTAGGTGTCTGAATGGGTTAAAGGCAGGGTATGTAGAGTGCAATGGCCAGCAAATGATGTAGGAGTCAGAAAAATAGGCCATTGGTAGAAAAATAAACATCTCTCTTTACTGTACAGCAAAATAGGAATTGTAGTACATCTAACTATAGCAAAACATAGTTCCAACTGTAAACAGTGCAATTCTCTCCCAGTTAGCGGTGTATGAATTTAGACAAGTATATGAGTTATGGCCCTCTTTGTACACTTTGTTGCTAAAGTCTCAACAAAATCTATGGCTGGCAACAGTACCTTGGCTGTAATGGCTATAATGTCCATTGCAGGATACAGGGGTTTGATGGAGCATCTGGCCAGGGTGTGTCCAGGTGTGAAGGGTGTCTTAACAGTGTCCCTCAGTGTAGCAAAGTCTAAATGGCTGTAGTCACAGATTACCTTGCTGACTCCAATGCTTGGCTATGCAGATTCTAAGATCTTCTTTACTCTCCTTTTCTCTTTTTCCGTGGATCTTGCAGAGATCTGTTAGTCTAGTGTGTTTCTTGGGCCTAAGAGGAGGGAGCATTAGGCAAAAATGTCTTCCTTGCTGAACTCTCACTAATCACCCGCCAAACTGAGCTGCGGGCAGATCCTGGTTACCACCCAATCTCCTGCAAAGGACTAAGCCAGGATTAATAAACCTTGGCTGGGCCATCCATACATGGCTAAGCTGGGTTTTAAATATAGAAAAACAATACCATACATACCATAAAATTAGATTAAAGAACAAACCATTTGCAGATACCCCCTGCTCTGGGGGGCTGCAAGGAAAAAGCGCTAACCCATTATCTATAGTCTGTACATTATTACATTCAAAATGGCCGCTGTCATGTTGAGACACTGTTTGTGATGTCATGATTAGAATCCTGGCAGATGACTCTCTTTCTTGTGACATCAAAATGGGGGCTATGGCTCATTTACATATGATGTCATAAAGGGCGGTGGGTATATATTGAGGTGACGCACTGACCCCAGCCTCAGTCTGCAGTGCTGGCTCTCTCCTTTAGGGGCCTCTGACAAGCAGCACAGGACCAGATGGGATAAGTTTGTCCGGCTTTTTCTTCATGTGTTTGAGACTTGTTTTTGCTGATCTTTATTTTCTATTTGTTGTATACAATGTGGGAGCTCTGCGGCCCCCGAAAATCAGCCTCAGGTGTGACACTGAACCTCCTCCAATGGAAGAATCCCAGGAGAATGTGAAGAAGGAGCCTCCATCTCCCTTAAAGGGCCGAAGCCACAGAAATCCAAGACAATTTTTTAATAAAGAAAGTTTTCTCTGTGTGTTTCTTTAACCACCTCCCGACCGCCTAACGCACGGATGCGTCCTGAAGGCGGTCGATTCATTCCTCCTGGGTGCATCCGTGCGTCATCTCGCGAGACGCGAGATTTCGGTCACAGCCGGCCCGCTCATGCGCTTTGCGGGCCGGCAAAAGTTAGAGGAGTATTTTGTCAGCAACCTGCCAGCCAATGATCGTCGCTGGCAGGTTGCAGATTTTTTAAAAATCTAATCAGAAGCCATCTAACACCTTATATTGATAAATATAAGGTGTTAAATGGCTTCTCTGCTCCTCTGCTGGTCCTTTTCGTCGGTTGGTTCCAGCAGAGGAGCAGACATCACTGTGAGTACCCACCAAACACTGCACTTAGCCCCAGATCACCCCCATCATCCAAATTAACCCCTTGATCGCCCCCTGTCAATCACATAGTGAAAGGGAAAAAAGTGATCAGTGTAAACTGTCACTTTTTTTCCCACTGGTATTGACTGTTAGGTTTAGGATAGTTTAGGCTTCTTGGTTAGGTAGTTAGCGTCAGTTAGCGCCCAGCCCACCGCACCGCAGTCACTGATTCGCTGATTAGCGTATCGCTAATCAGCATTTGTACTTTTATAGTATCTGTAAGTGATCAAAACTGATCACAGTCAGATCTATAATTGTATTAGTGTCACCTTAGCTCCCCCTCCACCCAAAATGCAGTGTTTGCCCAATCAGGCCTGATCGGTCGCCCACACGTGCGTTCACCCATGCCCGCCCCACCGCAGTGACAAAAAATTTATTTTTTTTGATCACTGCACAATCACTTTCCAAGCTCTGCGGCGATAAAAAAATCAGTTAAAAATCATATTTTTTTTCAATCGCAGTGGCCTCCGGTACTTCGCTAGCCTCCCATTTGTAAGACAGGCTTGCTTTTTTTCTTGGGTAGTCTCAGGGAATACCCCTAAATTTAGTAGTCCAAATGTCAAACAGGGGGTATTCTTCTGAAGAGGCCTACAGGATTCTGACCCAGTCGGATGAGGAATGGGAACCCTCATCTGATGAATCTAGCGGGTCAGAATATGAACCTGTAGAAAGCAGTGGCAGTCTGACCCAAAGTTCGGACGAGGAGGTTGAGGTCCCTGATAGCACCAGGCGTACCCGGCCCCGTGTCGCTAGACCACAGGTTGTGCAGGATCCGTTTCAAGGGCAGCAGAGTGGGGCTGGCGCTGGCGGATTACGTGGTGAGGCATACACCAGCAGCGCAGCCCATCCTGGACCTAGTACCAGCACTGCCGTACAACATGGTGAAGTGGCGAGCACCAGAAGGGCAGTTGAAGCTGGTACGGTGGCACGCGCAATAGTTCCCCCGTCGCAGCCACCACAAAGACAGGCCCGTAGAGCCCCTAGAGTCACTGAGGTGCTGGCAAACCCTGATTGGCAGTCACCAACTTCAGCTGCACCTGTAGTTCCCCCTTTCACCGACCAGTCTGGAGTTCGGGTTGAGACAGCTCAGATCGGTTCGGCCCTGGGATTTTTTGAGCTGTTCTTGACTGTGGAGCTCTTGGACTTAGTTGTGGAAGAAACAAATCGGTATGCCACTCAATTTATAGCCGCCAACCCGGGAAGCTTTTATGCCCAGCCTTTCCGGTCGAAACCAGTCCAAGTTTCCGAAATTACAATTTTTCTGGGCCTTCTCCTCAACATGGGTCTAACTAAAAAGCATGAATTGCGGTCATATTGGTCCACGAACCCGATTCATCACATGCCCATGTTCTCTGCTGCTATGTCCAGGACACGTTTTGAGACCATCCTGCGTTTCCTGCACAGAGGCCTGACAGAGGCCACCCAGCTTTTGACCGGCTCCACAAAATTCGGCCCCTCATAGACCACTTCAACCAGAAATTTGCAGATTTGTATACCCCTGAGCAAAACATCTGCATAGACGAGTCCCTTATACATTTTACCGGGCGCCTTGGCTTCAAACAATACATCCCAAGCAAGTGCGCCCGGTATGGGGTCAAATTGTATAAGCTCTGTGAAAGGGCCACAGGCTATACCCACAAATTTCGGATCTATGAGGGAAAAGATCAGACCCTGGAGCCGGTCGGTTTCCCTGACTACCTGGGGAGCAGTGGGAAGACAGTCTGGGACTTGGTGTCACCCTTATTTGGCAAGGGGTACCATCTTTATGTGGACAATTTTTACACAAGTGTGCCCCTCTTCAGGCATTTGTTCCTAGAACAGATTGGCTGCTGTGGCACCGTGCGACCTAGTCGCCGGGGCTTTCCCCCAACGGCTCGTTACCACCCGTCTTGCAAGGGGGGAGAGGGCTGCCTTGTGTAACCAAGAACTGCTCGCGGTGAAATGGAGAGACAAGCGTGACGTTTACATGCTCTCCTCCATTCACGCAGACACGACAATACAAATAGAACGGGCAACTCGTGTCATTGAAAAGCCCCTCTCAGTCCACGACTATAATGCGCTCATGGGAGGGGTGGACTTCAATGACCAGATGTTGGCTCCTTATTTAGTTTCCCGACGCACCAGACGCTGGTATAAGAAGGTGTCTGTATATTTGATTCAATTGCCGATGTACAATAGTTTTGTTCTCTACAGTAAGGCTGGGAGAACAGGATCCTTCCTCAAATTTCAGGAAGAGATCATCGAGAACCTCCTGTATCCAGAAGGTTCCGTGGCCCCGTCCACCAGTGTAGTGAGCCATCTACACGAGCGACATTTCCCCAATGTCGTTGCTGGTACCTCAACCCAACCGTCACCCCGAAAAAGATGTCGTGTCTGTAGCAGGAGTGGAATAAGGCGTGACACCCGCTATTTCTGTCCTGACTGCCCTGACCACCCTGCCCTATGCTTAGGGGAGTGTTTCCGGAAGTACCACACACAGGTACACTTAGCATAGGGATTGCATCTCACAGGACAGGCACACAGGGCTATTAGGGCCCTTTTACTCACAGCTGCTGCAAACCTCTCCTTTCACCTGGGATAAAGTGCATAACGTACTTCGCCACATCTTTGGGCGATTTGCGCTTTGCACATTGTCCCATGGGGAAGGAGAGGTTTGTTCTATAAAGGTAAAAAATAAATAAATAATTACCGGTAAGTAAAAAAGTTAACGTTCAGTTGAAAAAGTTAAAGTTTATATGTTCCGTTCAAATTTTATTACAAAGTTAATAAATTTATTGCGTTGCGGCCTGGTTTTTTGTTTTGTTTTTTTTACCTTCCAGGGGAACCAACCGATCGACTAGCTGCAGCACTGATGTGCATTCTGACAGAAGCATTGTGCTGCTGTCAGATTACACAAAAGTCGGTGTATGGAGAGCTGCAAGACGAGATTTCTCCTCTGCAGTAAAAGATACGTTTGCCGAGGCATATGAGCTGAGGAGGTGGCGGTGTTCATATACTTTGGCAAACACTTTGTATATATAAAAAAAAACAACCCGGCAATGATTTATTCATCCACATCGATTGATGTGAATGGAAAAATCTGGTTTGCCAGGGCATATGAGCTAAGTGGGTATGGATGTTGGGCGGAGCTCCTATATCCTGGCAGACGCCTTTCCCCTCCTTTTTTTTTTTTGGCAGAGAATTTTTCATCCACATTGATCGATGCGAATGAAGAAATCTGTGCCGTTCATTTTTTCTTTCAGCCCAGAGGCTCCTAATGCTGGCCATACATGTAATGATTGCGGAGACCCTCAAATGCCAGGGCAGTACAAGCACCCCACAAATAACCCCATTTTGGAAAGAAGACACCTCAAGGTATTCGCTGAGGGGCATTTTGAGTCCATGAAAGATTGACATTTTTGTCCCAAGTTAGCGGAAAAGGAGACTTTGTGAGAAAAAACAAAAAAAAATCAATTTCCGCTAACTTGTGGCAAAATTTTTTTTTTTCTATGAACTCGCCATGCCCCTCATTGAATACCTTGTGGTGTCTTCTTTCCAAAATGGGGTCACATGTGGGGTATTTATACTGCCCTGGCATTTTAGGGGCCCTAAAGCGTGAGAAGAAGTCTGAGATCCAAATGTCTAAAAATGCCCTCCTAAAAGGAATTTGGGCCCCTTTGCGCATCTAGGCTGCAAAAAAGTGTCTCACATGTGGTATTGCCGTACTCAGGAGAAGTTGGGCAATGTGTTTTGGGGTGTCATTTTACATATACCCATGCTGGGTGAGAGAAATATCTTGGCAAAAGACAACTTTTCCCATTTTTTTTATACAAAGTTGGCATTTGACCAAGATATTTATCTCACCCAGCATGGGTATATGTAAAATGACACCCCAAAACACATTGCCCAACTTCTTCTGAGTACGGAGATACCACATGTTTGACACTTTTTTGCAGCCTAGGTGGGCAAAGGGGCCCACATTCCAAAGAGCACCTTTCGGATTTCACCGGCCATTTTTTACAGATTTTGATTCCAGACTTCTTCTCACGCATTCGGGCCCCTAAAATGCCAGGGCAGTATAACTACCCCACAAGTGACCCCATTTTGGAAAGAAGACACCCCAAGGTATTCCGTGAGGGGCATGGCGAGTTCCTAGAATTTTTTATTTTTTGTCACAAGTTAGCGGAAAATGATGATTTTTTTTTTTTTTTCTTACAAAGTCTCATATTCCACTAACATGTGACAAAAAATAAAAACTTCCATGAACTCACTATGCCCATCATGAAATACGTTGGGGTGTCTTCTTTCCAAAATGGGGTCACTTGTGGGGTAGTTATGCTGCCCTGGCATTCTAGGGGCCCTAATGTGTGGTAAGTAGTTTGAAATCAAAATCTGTAAAAAATGGCCAGTGAAATCCGAAAGGTGCTCTTTGGAATGTGGGCCCCTTTGCCCACCTAGGCTGCAAAAAAGTGCCACACATGTGGTATCTCCGTACTCAGGAGAAGTTGGGCAATGTGTTTTAGGGGGTCATTTTACATATACCCATGCTGGGTGAGAGAAATATCTTGGCAAAAGACAACTTTTCCCATTTTTTTATACAAAGTTGGCATTTGACCACGTTATTTATCTCACCCAGCATGGGTATATGTAAAATGACACCCCAAAACACATTGCCCAACTTCTCCTGAGTACGGAGATACCACATGTGTGACACTTTTTTGCAGCCTAGGTGGGCAAAGGGGCCCACATTCCAAAAAACACCTTTCGGATTTCACCGGCCATTTTTTACAGATTTTGATTTCAAACTACTTACCACACATTAGGGCCCCTAGAATGCCAGGGCAGTATAACTACCCCACAAGTGACCCCATTTTGGAAAGAAGACACCCCAAGGTATTCCTTGAGGGGCATGGCGAGTTCCTAGAATTTTTTATTTTTTGTCACAAGTTAGCGGAAAAAGATGATTTTTTTTTTTCTTACAAAGTCTCATATTCCACTAACTTGTGACAAAAAATAAAAACTTCCATGAACTCACTATGCCCATCACGAAATACCTTGGGGTGTCTTCTTTCCAAAATAGGGTCACTTGTGGGGTAGTTATACTGCCCTGGCATTCTAGGGGCCCTAATGTGTGGTAAGTAGTTTGAAATCTGTAAAAAATGGCCGGTGAAATCCGAAAGGTGCTCTTTGGCATGTGGGCCCCTTTGCCCACCTAGGCTGCAAAAAAGTGTCAAACATGTGGTATCTTTGTACTCAGAAGAAGTTGGGAAATGTGTTTTGGGGTGTCATTTTACATATACCCATGCTGGGTGAGATAAATATCTTGGTCAAATGCCAACTTTGTATAAAAAAATTGGAAAAGTTGTCTTTTGCCAAGATATTTCTCTCACCCAGCATTGGTATATGTAAAATGACACCCCAAAACACATTGCCCAACTTCTCCTGAGTACGGAGATACCACATGTGTGATACTTTTTCGCAGCCTAGGTGGGCAAAGGGGCCCACATTCCAAAGAGCACCTTTCGGATTTCACCGGCCATTTTTTACAGATTTTGATTCCAGACTTCTTCTCACGCATTCGGGCCCCTAAAATACCAGGGCAGTATAACTACCCCACAAGTGACCCCATTTTGGAAAGAAGACACCCCAAGGTATTCGCTGATGGGCATAGTGAGATCATAGAAGTTTTTATTTTTTGTCACAAGTTAGTGGAATATGAGACTTTACAAGAAAAAAAAATAATAATAACAAATCATCATTTTCCGCTAACTTGTGACAAAAAATAAAAAGTTCTATAAACTCACTATGCTCATCAGCGAATACCTTAGGGCAGTGATGGCGAACCTATGGCACAGGTGCCAGAGGCGGCACTCAGAGCCCTCTCTGTGGGCACCCGCGCCTTGGAAAAAGTCTATGGCGTACCAATATGCTTTAGACTTTTCCTGCCATTCATCAGCACAGGACGCACTATGAACAGCATAGGCAGCACACTGAATGTAGGCTATTAAGCTATTATAGCTAAATGATAAAGTACATGGAAGATATACTATATTGGTATTCAGGTTAAATTGCCGTGTTGGCACTTTGCGATAAATAAGTGGGTATTTGGTTGCAGTTTGGGCACTCGGTCTCTAAAAGGTTCACCATCACTGCCTTAGGGTGTCTACTTTCCGAAATAGGGTCATTTGAGGGGTTTTTCTACTGTCAGTGCATTGTAGAACCTCAGGAAACATGACAGGTGCTCAGAAAGTCAGAGCTGCTTCAAAAAGCGGAAATTCACTTTTTTGTACCATAGTTTGTAAACGCTATAACTTTTACCCAAACCATTTTTTTTTACCCAAACATTTATTTTTATCAAAGACATGTAGAACAATAAATTTAGAGAAAAATTAATATATGGATGTCGTTAATTTTTGCAAAATTTTACAACTGAAAGTGAAAAATGAAATTTTTTTGCAAAAAAATCGTTAAATTTCGATTAATAACAAAAAAAGTAAAAATGTCAGCAGCAATGAAATACCACCAAATGAAAGCTCTATTAGTGAGAAGAAAAGGAGGTAAAATTCATTTGGGTGGTAAGTTGCATGACCGAGCAATAAATGGTCAAAGTAGTGTAGTGCAGAAGTGTAAAAAGTGGCCTGGTCATTAAGGGTGTTTAAGATAGGGGAGCTGAGGTGGTTAAAAAACAAGATTCTTGTGTTTTTTTTCTTAAATATTAAATTGTGCCATTTCTCCTGTGCCCGTTTTCTATCGGTATTTTATGTATGTACTGATTAGTCACAGGGCAGAACCCCTGAAGGATGGGTAACCAATGTACTCCTGATAGGAAATGCATTAAAGGGATATTCCCATCTTGGACATTAGTGGCATACTGCTAGAATATGCCATAAATGTCAGATAGGTGTAGGTACCACCTGTGCGACAGGTCCTGAAGTTAACGGAGAGCACCCTGCACATACACAGTGTCCGCTCCATTAACTGGTATTAGACTTCCAAAAATTGCAAGGCAGGTGCGCTGTGTATCCAATGCCATCATGTGAGATACTGTTTGCTGAGCTGCTTTATCTAATCCTATCATATGTGATACTGTCTGCTGAACTGTGTATCTAATCTTCTCCCAGAATGTACTTATTAGTAATGGTGCCCCCAGTATTTATAATGCTCCCTGTAGTGCCCCCAACATTTATAATGTCCCCTGTAGTGCCCCCCAATATTTATACTGGCTTTTGTAGTGTCCCGAATGTTTATAAGGCCCCCTAAGTGCCCCAATAAATATACTGTCTCTTGTAGTGCTTCCAGTATTTACACTGGTGGCACTATAGGGGCCATTATAAATATTATGGGCTCTACAAGACACGGTATAATTATCTGGCGAACTTATGCCCGTGATGTTAGGTGTCTGAATGGGTTAAAGGCAGGGTATGTAGAGTGCAATGGCCAGCAAATGATGTAGGAGTCAGAAAAATAGGCCATTGGTAGAAAAATAAACATCTCTCTTTACTGTACAGCAAAATAGGAATTGTAGTACATCTAACTATAGCAAAACATAGTTCCAACTGTACACAGTGCAATTCTCTCCCAGTTAGCAGTGTATGCATTTAGACAAGGATATGAGTTATGGCCCTCTTTGTACACTTTGTTGCTAAAGTCTCCACAAATTCTATGGCTGGCAACAGTACCTTGGCTGTAATGGCTATAATGTCCATTGCAGGATACAGGGGTTTGATGGAGCATCTGGCCAGGGTGTGTCCAGGTGTGAAGGGTGTCTTAACAGTGTCCCTCAGTGTAGCAAAGTCTGAATGGCTGTAGTCACAGATTACCTTGCTGACTCCAATGCTTGGCTATGCAGATTCTAAGATCTTCTTTACTCTCCTTTTCTCTTTTTCCGTGGATCTTGCAGAGATCTGTTAGTCTAGTGTGTTTCTTGGGCCTAAGAGGAGGGAGCAATAGGCAAAAATGTCTTCCTTGCTGAACTCTCACTAATCACCCGCCAAACTGAGCTGGGGGCAGATCCTGGTTACCACCCAATCTCCTGCAAAGGACTAAGCCAGGATTAATAAACCTTGGCTGGGCCATTCCATACATGGCTAAGCTGGGTTTTAAATATAGAAAAACAATACTGTACATACCATAAAATTAGATTAAAGAACAAACCATTTGCAGATACCCCTGCTCTGGGGGGCTGCAAGGAAAAAGTGCTAACCCATTATCTATAGTCTGTACATTATTACATTCAAAATGGCCGCTGTCATGTTGAGACACTGTTTGTGATGTCATTATTAGAATCCTGGCAGATGACTCTCTTTCTTGTGACATCAAAATGGGGGCTATAGCTCATTTACATATGATGTCATAAAGGGCGGTGGGTATATATTGAGGTGACGCACTGACCCCAGCCTCAGTCTGCAGTGCTGGCTCTCTCCTTTAGGGGCCTCTGACGAGCAGCACAGGACCAGATCGGGTAAGTTTGTCCGGCTTTTTCTTCATGTGTTTGAGACTTGTTTTTGCTAATCTTTATTTTCTATTTGTTGTATACAATGTGAGAGCTTTGTATGACCCTCTGCGGCCCCCGAAAATCAGCCTCAGGTGTGACACTGAACCTGCTCCAATGGAAGAATCCCAGGAGAATGTGAAGAAGGAGCCTCCATCTCTCTTAAAGGGCCGAAGCCACAGAAATCCAAGACCATGTTTTAATAAAGAAAGTTTTCTCTGTGTGTTTCTTTAAAAAACAAGATTCTTGTGTTTTTTTTCATAAATATTAAATTGTGCCATTTCTCCTGTGCCCGTTTTCTATCAGTATTTTATGTATGTACTAGGGTTGTCCCGATACCGATACTAGTATCGGTATCGGGACCGATTCCGAGTTTTCTCGGCGGTACTCAGCCGCCGATACCCCGCCCCGATACATAAATAGAATACTATGGGCGTAACTATGGGCGGGGCCCGGTGCAGTCACTGTACTCTTACACCGGGCCCCGCCGCTCACCGAAGTATTTATAAACGTGAATCCTTATCCTGTTGTTAAGTTGAACTAACGCTGCCCTCTCCCATGTCCCCCCTGTATCCCCACAGCACTTACTTAAGCTTCCATAGCAGGCAGAGCAGACGGCAGCAGTAACGTCACTCACTGACGTCGCGCGTCTGCTCCGCCCACTTTATGAGTGAAGCAGGCGGAGCAGGCGCGCGACGTCAGTGAGTGACGTTACTGGTGCCGTCCGCTCTGCCTGCTATGGAAGCTTAAGTAAGTGCTGTGGAGATACAGGGGGATACAGGGGAACATGGGAGAGCGCAGCGTTAGTTCAACTTAACAACAGGATAAGGATTCACGTTTATAAATACTTCGGTGAGCGGCGGGGCCCGGTGTATTGGGGGACACTGTTATGAGGGGGATCTGTGGATGACATATAGCAGTGTCATCCACAGATCCTCCCCATAACAGTTCCATCCACAGATCCCCTATAACAGCACCATCCACAGATCCCCCACCAAATAACAATGCCATCCTCAGATCCCCCCACCCCATAACAATGCCATCCACAGATATCCCACCCCATAGCAGTACCATCCACAGATCCCCATAACAGTGCCATCCACAGATCCCCCATAACAGTGCCATCCACAGATCCCCCATAACAGTGCCATCCACAGATCCCCCATAACAGCACCATCCACAGATCCCCATAACAGTGCCATCCACAGATCCCCCATAACAGTGCCATCCACAGATCCCCCATAACAGTGCCATCCACAGATCCCCATAACAGTGCCATCCACAGATCCCCCATAACAGCACCATCCACAGATCCCCATAACAGCGCCATCCACAGATCCCCCATAACAGTGCCATCCACAGATCCCCCATAACAGTGCCATCCACAGATCCCCATAACAGTGCCATCCACAGATCCCCCATAACAGTGCCATCCACAGATCCCCATAACAGTGCCATCCACAGATCCCCCATAACAGCACCATCCACAGATCCCCATAACAGCGCCATCCACAGATCCCCCATAACAGTGCCATCCACAGATCCCCCATAACAGTGCCATCCACAGATCCCCATAACAGTGCCATCCACAGATCCCCCATAACAGTGCCATCCACAGATCCCCATAACAGTGCCATCCACAGATCCCCCATAACAGCACCATCCACAGATCCCCATAACAGCGCCATCCACAGATCCCCCATAACAGTGCCATCCACAGATCCCCCATAACAGTGCCATCCACAGATCCCCATAACAGTGCCATCCACAGATCCCCCATAACAGTGCCATCCACAGATCCCCATAACAGTGCCATCCACAGATCCCCCATAACAGCACCATCCACAGATCCCCATAACAGCGCCATCCACAGATCCCCCATAACAGTGCCATCCACAGATCCCCCATAACAGTGCCATCCACAGATCCCCATAACAGTGCCATCCACAGATCCCCCATAACAGTGCCATCCACAGATCCCCCATAACAGTGCCATCCACAGATCCCCATAACAGTGCCATCCACAGATCCCCCATAACAGTGCCATCCACAGATCCCCCACATGACAGTGCGTCATCCACAGATCCCCCAAAACGGTCACATGACATTTAAAAAAAGTATCGGTATTCGGTATCGGTGACTACTTGAAAAAAAGTATCGGTACTTGTACTCGGTCCTAAAAAAGTGGTATCGGGACAACCCTAGTATGTACTGATTAGTCACAGGGCAGAACCCCTGAAGGATGGGTAACCAATGTACTCCTGATAGGAAATGCATTAATGGGATATTCCCATCTTGGACATTAGTGGCATACTGCTAGAATATGCCATAAATGTCAGATAGGTGTAGGTACCACCTGTGCGACAGGTCCTGAAGTTAACGGAGAGCACCCTGCACATACACAGTGTCTGCTCCATTAACTGGTATTAGACTTCCAAAAATTGCAAGGCAGGTGCGCTGTGTATCCAATGCCATCATGTGAGATACTGTTTGCTGAGCTGCTTTATCTAATCCTATCATATGTGATACTGTCTGCTGAACTGTGTATCTAATCTTCTCCCAGAATGTACTTATTAGTAATGGTGCCCCCAGTATTAATAATGCTCCCTGTAGTGCCCCCAACATTTATAATGTCCCCTGTAGTGCCCCCCAATATTTATACTGGCTTTTGTAGTGTCCAGAATGTTTATAAGGCCCCCTAAGTGCCCCAATAAATATACTGTCTCTTGTAGTGCTTCCAGTATTTACACTGGTGGCACTATAGGGGCCATTATAAATATTATGGGCTCTACAAGACACAGTGTAATTATCTGGCAAACTTATGCCCGTGATGTTAGGTGTCTGAATGGGTTAAAGGCAGGGTATGTAGAGTGCAATGGCCAGCAAATGATGTAGGAGTCAGAAAAATAGGCCATTGGTAGAAAAATAAACATCTCTCTTTACTGTACAGCAAAATAGGAATTGTAGTACATCTGTCACGACTGTGACTGATCCAGACAGGTCTGGGAGGAGAAGGTCGCAGCGACTTGCTACTCGCGATAGCTTGTGAGTTTGCTCCGTGGTTCAGGGTATGTCATCTGGGTTTTGCCTTGTGAACCTTTTTGTCCTGACTGGGAGTTTGTAGGCATCTTTCTCAGGTGAGTCCTGTCTGCCACTCCCAGCTACTATATTAGTTTCACTTTCACTTGCAGTCATTGCCAGATATAGTCCTTACTTCCAGTGCTACTCTGACCTTGGAAGGAGATCGTTTGATGGTGTTGCTGTGGAACTCTTGTCCGGCGTGGACTGTCGTGTTTGGGATCGCCTTCTCTGCTCGTGACAGTATATCTGGCCTTTTAAAAAAAAAAAAAAAAAAAGTGACATTTCATTTTTCTTTTCTTTTTTGCTTGCTGT